>NC_077229.1:505259076-505362019 GCF_027887165.1 Monodelphis domestica | reverse complement strand
TCCTACAGTAACCTCAGGGAGAGTAAGACAGTGTTACCAACTTGGCCAGGAATCAAATCTAGAATACTGAGGGCATGGAAAGCTCTCAAGACTGGAGCTACATTTGAGGCAGCACATGCATCCACTGTTTCCTGGCATGGACAAAGGATGTTTTTTGTTTGTTTGTTTTTAAAACCCTTACCTTCAGTCTTGGAATCAATACTGTGTACTGGCTCCAAGGCAGAAGAGTGGTAAGGGCTAGGCAATGGGGGTCAAGTGACTTGCCCAGGGTCACCCAGCTAGGAAGAGTCTGAGGCCACATTTGAACCCAGGACCTCCCATCTCTAGGTTTGACTCTCAATCCACTGAACCATCCAGCTGCCTCCAACCCCTTTTATTAATAGAGGCAGGAGTTAGATTCAGCTGCTTCCCCTTTTTTCCTCTCTTGTATTCCTCTACTTCTTGTCTCTGTCATAAGTTTGTGCACCCAGTCTTCCACCTAGGGATCTGTAAATACTCCTCTCTGAGGAAAGTCCATGATGGGAGTAACACCTTTGCCTGTGGCACTCTCTCTGGGAATGTGATTTCCAAAGAGAGCATTTATTCCTACAATAATCTAAGTAAAACCTGTTCTGTCATATACATGAAAATGTACGTTTTATTTTGTAGGAGAAAGCCACAAATACGAATTCTGCATATTAGAGAGACCAGCAGGCATTATCCCCTTATGGACATGTGTAAATCATTTCCAATTATTTCTAGAAAGAAAATTATTTTTATAAGTACCTGTAGATGAGTTATTTCAACTGTTCTGCCTGTTGGTTTTTTAAACCCTTACTTTTCATTTTAGAATCAATATTATCTATTGGTTCCAAAGCAGAAGACAGCAGTAGTTGGGGTTTAAGTGATTTGTTCGGAATCAAGTAGCAAGGGAATGAATGTCTGAGCCCACATTTGAACCCAGAACCTAGGTCTGAATCTCAATCCACTAAGCAACTCCAGCTGCTGCTGCCCCCTCCAACCCAGTTCTTCGTGTTTTTAATTCCTTAATGGGCTTCTCACACACGCAAAATCAAAATAATAGGACAGAATAAGTATGAACATAAAATTATTCTCATACATACAAACAAAAAAAAAGTGCTACAGGGATTCAAGGGCAGCTAGTTGGTACAGAGAATAGAGTGCTGAGCCTGACGTCAAGAAGGCTTCCTAAGTTCAAATTGGCATCAGATGTTTACAAGCTGTGTGACTCTGGCCAAGTCACTTAATCTTGTTGGCAGAAGTTTCCTCATCTGAAAAGTCAACTGGAGAAGGATTATTCTAAACCACTCCAATATCTTTGCCAAGAAAACCCCAAATGGGGTTACAAAGAGTCAGCCCATGATTTAGGAAAGGAATAAGATTGCAGTGTTTTTGCTTGAACTATTATCTGCTTAGAGAGATTAAAATTTTAATCTTATCACTAGCAGTATGATGTAATGGAAAAAGATTTGAAGTCAGGGCCCTAGTTCTAATATATTGGCTCTTCAACTTGCCAGCCACAGGACCATGGCCAAATAATTTCATTTCTCTACACCTCAGTCTTGTCATCTGCAAAATAATAGTTTTGGACTAAGATGATCTCTTAGATCTTGTCCAGCTCTAAAGCTGTGATCCTGTGAAATTACCTCCCTTTACATGTGTGTAAGGCAATGGGTGGACAGGAATGTCTTGGTTTTTGTGTTTGTTTCTCTAGGTCTTTCCTTTAGTTTTATTTGTCCCTCAGTGTTTCGAGGCAGCGCTGAGATTTCAGCATCTCTTCAGAATGAGTCTGCCTGAATTTTCACACCAGAATTAGATTTCATTTTTTGAAGAATACATTTTGCTTTGTGGACTGAAGGCAATATGCATAACATCATCAAAAAAAATTGAAAGATCATTTGGGAACATGGACTAAATTTAAAAAGAATGTTAAAGGGGCTGGCACATGCCATCAACATCAAGGCAGGGAATGGGTTAGAGCTGGCCTTGAATACTAAGAAAAAAAAGAGGATCTGTTTAATTGTATGCTTGGTGTGTTCCATTGTCCCCAGCTACTGAAGGGCAACTTAACTATGAATTACTTTTCTGTTATTATTAGACTTTTAACATTCTGACTGTTTTATTATACAAATTCAGCTGAACAGAGGCATATTATTAAGGGTTTTAAAACAAGGAAAGTCAAGCATCCACACACAATCTAAACCACTGGAATTCAAAATAAACACCCACTTCCATGAGCCAAAACCCCTAGATCAGATTTTATTTTCTGGACCAAAAAGGACCTCTTTTCCTTAAATGCCCCTCCAAAGGGCTCTTGCAGAAGCCAAGATCATGAATAAGACTTCAATCAAACCTTATTGACCTCAAAATCCAGCCCCTGAGGATTCAAAGATTCAGTTCCAGCAGCATCTGAGCTCCACTGTCATTCCTGCAGGGAATTTTAAGACAACCTCTGGCGTCACTGATATTGACACTGCTGTGTACTGCTGACATCTCAAGCTGGACAGGTCTAGAACCAGTCTTCCCCTTACCCCCTGAAAGCCAATCAATCCATAAACACTGATTAAGCATCTTTTATGTGCCAGGCACTGTGTTAAGCATTGGGCCACCTTCCCTTCTTGCCTTCTCTAGTTCTGTCAATAGCATAATTAGATTATTGTCATAGTTTAGGTCTGATGGGATCACAAAGAGTCAGTTACAATTGAAATGACTGATCAAATATACCTGCCACTAGGCTAAATGCTGGGGATACAAATAAAAACAGGCTAAAGAATCTCAGCCTTCAAAAGCTTACATTCTAATGGGAGGAGAGAACTATAAGGTGAGCTTGAAAGTGGGGCAACATGGCTGGAGATTTCTCACAATATTGTTGAGACCTGGAACTGAGCAAGATAAGACCAGAGCTGTCCTATGGAATCTCAAGGAGCTTCCAAGGACTGCTTCCAGTTTTCTAATGAGGATAGAATATAGTGATGGCCTGGAGATGTGCAGATGCTTGGCATTGAGAGTGGAAGAGATGTACAAAACGTTACTGGAAAAGTACAAAATGTTACTGAAAAAGAACGAGCAAGATTTGGTTATTCATTGCATGTCAGTTGGTCAAGGAGAGGACAGAATTAAAGGTGACTTTCTTTCCTTGAAACTTCATTAGGGATGGTCATGTTGGTGAAAGACAATGGGTAGAGTTGTCATGTAGGGCAACGAAGAGATTGATGGAAACTGAGAGGGCATATTGAGTGTGTATAGGGGCTATTGACAGTTAGAGCATAAGGAGAGGGAGCCTAGAGGCTGTGATATCATGCTATCATAGATCCAGATTTGAGGACTTCACAAGTGATCTTTTTCCACCACCTCGTTTAATAGATGTGAAAATTAAGACCCAGAAAGAATAAGTGACTTGCCTAGCATTGTATGAGAAGTAAAATAATAGCAACACCACCTAGAATTTATATGGCACCTTAAGGTTTACAAAACTCTTTCTAAATACAGTGGTGCCTTGGTACTTGTCATTAATTTGTTCCAGAAGGCATGTTGAATACCAAATGATTTCTTCCTATAAGGAATAATACAAATCAAATTAATCTATTCAATGCCTAGAAAACCCAGATTTTGTAAGGCATTGTATGCATTAATGGAATTGTATTTTACTAAATAAACATTAATAATATATAGACATAAATAAAAACAATAATTATATTAAATAAAATAATTTTAACTTAATTTTTCCTTTATTGAGGGTTAGTTCATGGCCTATGGGGATGGTGGGGTGGAAAAATGTTATTGTCTGGAAGAGACTTCTCCTTCCATAATATCTGAGGACAACTGCCCTTCTGGAGTTCTTTCTTTTTCTCTTTTCTGTCCCTTATCACACATGAACCCTGCCTGAGCTTTACCAGGTATGTAAGCTTCACAAGAAACCTATTCAATGATGAGTTCCTCTAAAGTGAGAAATGGTCTGGTCATAAAACAAATCTACCATTCTGCTTGTTAAAGCTTTCTAAGGGGTGATATTTTTCAACAAAGTTTTACACTTCACCCATTTTGTACACATTTCCTTGATTAATGAAGTGGGGACATCTTCCTTTGTCTTCTCCTCACTCCTGGGCCACTAACTGTTGCTACTCCCTTTGAAGTTCCTTCAGCTCCTCAATGTTGAGCTCTTCTTCATGCCTCTACACTAACACATGATCTTTTCAGTTGGAGCCAGCATATACTTCCTGAAATTCTGATACCAACAAGTTCTAGCAAGTGTATCAAGTGCCAAGCAAATGTTGAATATCTCAACAATTTCTTCTCATCTGAATGCGGTTGAATACCAAATTCTATGAGTTCCAAAACCATCAAGTACTAAGGTTTGCCTATCTCATTTTATCCTCCCAACAACTCTGGGAGGTAGGTGCTATTTTTATCCCAATTTTATAGATGAAGAAATTGAGGCAGATTTAAAGTGACTTGACCAGGGTCACCCAGCTAGCAAATGTCAGTGTTTAGATTTTAACTCAGGGTTTCTTTACTCCAGGTCCAAAAGTCTTTTGCTGGGCCACCAGTAGATGGGTATGAGGTTAATAACTGGAATGACAGGGCTAGGCGGATGAATCATTCTTCCGAAGTTCTGAGGATTAGTCTGGACACAAGTGGTGAGTTGAAAGCTAGACCGAGTTCCCAATAAGCCTGGATCACATACATTCAGTATTTTTCCACCTTGTCCTTGCAAGAAACTTTAATTAATTGCTTTCACAGGACTTCCAGTCAACAAGACTACCTGAAAGAGAAGCAGCTTATCTAACTCCCACATACCTACTCAAGAAAAACCCTCAAGGTTTTTACTTGATAGAAAAATGATCAAGGAATCCAGTGAGAAATGACAGTAGATGATTTTTTCACCCCAGAAATTAATTTGTAAGAAATCACCCAGAAACCCTTGGGCTATAGGAAAAGAGACCCACCAGCAAAGATGGGCAAGGAAATATATGGGCCCCAAAGATCAATGTTGGGTCTCAGAGTTCCAAGGGAACCTTGGAAGCCCTGTGGAGCATCAGATCAGGATCACCAGGGACTTTAGTTTCCTCACTGAGAGGGCCCCAAATCCAGCATTTTGAAACTTACAGATTTAGGCACCTAAACCTAAGAAGAGAAGGTCAGAACAAGAATGCACAGGATCCTATATGAAACCAAGCAGGAAAGCATAGAAAAGAATGGAACCTGGCACAGAGTATGTGTTGTCTATCTATTCCAATTAGAGTGTGAAATCTTGAGAACAGGAATAGGCTTGCTATTTCCATTTGTATCTTCAGCATTCACAATGACACTTGAATAATAAGACATTTTAATAGCAATAAGTTTTTACTGATTAATAAGTGCTTAATAATGCCCCCCCCCATTCATTTCACAGTAGGCACTTAAATAATGAATGAATGAATGAATGAATGGTGTGTAAGAAACCTCACAATAAACACCATTCTGGAAGGATCACTTCCTCTCCTATATGGGGAAATGTAAGAAGTAGGAAGAAAAGTCCATGTGAAGAAATAAGAAAAGCAACAGAAAATTTGAGCAAATGCCCAAAGCTCCTAAAACCTTAGCTCAGCATCATGCAGATTCTAAGCGCCCATGAAACATTCATTTGTAATAACAAAAATGGGCCCCATTTAAATAGTAGCATGTCAGAGATTGTCTACAAGGACTTCCCCTTGCCAGATGTGTCTTCTTGCAGGGATACAAAGAGTCAACAGAGATCCTGTGGAAGCCCTTCACAAAGGGTAACTGGGGGTGGGAGGGTGAGGAAAGACAGGAATTGGGTGGCTCTCCTTACAAATGAGGAAATCTGGCCAGCAAATACAAGAAAAGAAGCCAGGAGATGGCAAGCAGACAAGCAAGCTTGCAGTGTGCTACAAAGACACTATCTTCGCAGCAGCAGAATAGGTGGCAGCTTTGGTTGGGCAGGAAGAGAGCTAAATGGTTCTCATGGAAACCAGGTGTACCAGTTGCATGGAAAATAGCTGAAGGGAACATTGGAGAAAGCTGAATAATAGTGACAGGTAGATGCTAATTAGCAATCAAAACCTAATTGAGATGAACAGCTGTTTTTCCACTACAGTTTCTAAGAGGGAGAGAAGTAAGTACGAAGATCATCCAGGATGTGCAATCTGCTTTTTGACACTGGAAAAATATGAGACTATCGCACTGTGCCAAGCCAGCAGGGAGATGAAAGGGGTCTAGATACAGAGCTATGCTGTCAGGCTAAAGAGGGCTGGATAGAGGGAACCAATTAGGTGGTCTGTGGGGGTGCTGGAGGCAGATTAAAGGGGACAGGATGGAAACAACAATAGGAAATATATTTAGCCCGATGAAGTTGCATTGACTGACTGGATCACACGCAGAGAAGGGCAAACGGATGCCATTACCAGAGCTCTCAACTCGAACTTCAGGTCAAATCGGGAACTTTTTCAAATGTGAGTAACAGAAGAGGGTCCCCTGTGTCAACCCTTCACTGTCAAAAAAGTCAGCCCCAGAAAGAGGCGCCATGTGTGCTGCCACCACACGGGCCTAAACTCCCCGGTGACACTTGTCACGTCAAAAGGGGTTGAGGGTTTGAGTGAGTCCTAGAGAGGCTTTTCTCGTTCTTCTGTCGTACACTCGGAGGTGCAGCTACCAGTCCTTGCAGCGGTGCCTAATTAGAGGAACAGAAACAGCTGATAGACTGACTTTGGGGCTTGGCAAACTGAGGCAGGTGCGACAGACCATTTAGCACCCTGAAATCTACCTTTTGGCTTAAAAAAAAAAAAAAAAACTCCCCACCGTGATCTAGTCAAGAAATCACTTTCTGCGTATAAATAGCAAATGGACTTTAGTTACAGAAACGCGGAAGGACAAATGAAATCCAGGGCGCCTATTTGGGAATATGTATCTCTAACTTCTCAGTCTGAGCTCTTCAGGTGGTTGCTTTTATCCATTTGTTTATCTTCGCCAAACAAATACGCGGCTTATTTTTTGTGTTCCCGTTTGTTTCAGCCACACTCTGCTGACAGGAATACTCCTGTCACCTTCTCTCCAGACACCTTGCTGCCTAGAACAGAAACCATGCCCCGGAGGACGTTACCTTTTCCGCTTTGGAACTCTCACTCTGCCTGGCCCGGTTTGTGATTGCTTCTCATGGGCCCCCTTTATCAGGCCAACTGCTCCAGCCCCCAATCTCACGGGGACGCACCATCTTTTCCCCACTTACCACTCTCCCACCCCGCCCCCAACCTTTCCCCTGCACTCTTCCCATTTCTGAAGCCATAATCAGTTAGTTCTACGTTGCCACTGCTAATGGAAACGGTGGGTCATTTTACTTCTGACTTCCCTGAACTGCAAAATACTCTTCTCTGGCCACCACTGCTTTATACACGTTGTCCTTCTCGTCCGAGAGAAGGCCCCTTGAGAACAGGGACTCTTCTTCGTTCTTGTTTGTGGATCCCTACAGGAAGAAAGGAGGGGATCTATTAGGCGCTTACTGTGTGCCATAAACTATACCTAACACACACACACACACACACACACACACACAAAGAAATCCAGTCCCTGCCCTTCCTTCCAAAAGAGGAGGGAAACCTACACAACTCACCAAAGGGAGCTGAAAGAGGGGTGGGGTGGAGAGGAAGGTGTCCAGCACAAGGACCCTGTTCTGAGATCCCCAAAGCCAGGAACAGGACCAAGAAAAGAACGAAAGCAGACTCACCTCACAAAATGGAGGCTCTGGTTGGAACTCACCAATAGGAGAAGCGAGGCAGGTTTTGTGAGAGATATTTTGGAATAAGCAGGCTTCAGGGATAGGTAGACGGTGCTTGGTACGTAGTAAATGCTTAATAAATTTCATTCAGGTGATTTCTAGACTACAGGTGAGTTATCCCCTGCAATTATCCCTTGTAACTCTTAGCATAAAAGTCTCAAATAGCTCTTCTTCTAATTTTTACAGCTCTCCAAAATACCCAGCTGCTAAGACTAACGCAAGCTTTTCTCTCTCTCCTCTTTTTCCATTCTTCACTCCTTTCTGAGTGATTCTGAAATGTTAATTACAGGGGGTACTATTGGCGCTTATGTGTATTTGTGAGTGAGTTTTCCCAGCTGTTTCTGATTTACTCAGGTCCTACATAAGTGAATGACTCTTCTTTTTAACACCAGGTTGCTAAAAGGAACTAGTCTTCCTTGAACATTTTAAATAACGTACAAACGCTAACAAAATAAAATAACTTTCTAGCTTATCTTGTGGGGTTTGAAAGCAAGAAAGGCACCAATACTAGCTCTCTTGGGTTGATAATTTCAAGGTTCCCAAGGGACATGACTATGTAGGATGGCTTCATCAGGAGACACCTAACACCTCTGGGTGGGCAGTTTGGATAAAAGAAGCAGGAAATCCAAAGTAGATTGAATTTTAAGCCATCAACAACCTCCTAAAGTGGTCATAGTTATCACCATCATATTAACAATAACAAAGCAAAGTATTCAACACTTGGGTGAGGGAACAGTTGGGTCTATGCAGCAAAGTAACCTAATCTTCAACATTCCAAGGCAAAGGCTGTATGTGTTTACAGTGTTTTGAGGCTTCAGAAACTGAAATAAGTTCCATGTAGACCCAGTATCATGTAATTACAAAGACACTAAATATCAGTTGCAAGAATGCAGAGAAAATACAAATAAGTATTATCTATATTTTATATAGAGTTTCATCAGAAGTAAATGAATTTCACATTGTATCCTACAAATCCCTTCTATAAAGAGCTCATAATTCCTTCTAAGAACAGGCAGGATTAGAGAAATTATTATGACAAATCCTGCAAAGGACAGAAACACAGTTAACTAGTGTGTTTCTTAAAAGGAATATTTAAATACAGGCAGTTCTCAATTTTAGTACCTGTAAAATTATTAGGTATGTCCTTTACATTTGAATACTTCTCTCTCTCTTTTTTTTAAACCCTTACCTTCCTCTTGGAGTCAATACTGTGTATTGGCTCCAAGGCAGAAGAGTGGTAAGGGCTAGGCAATGGGGGTCAAGTGACTTGCCCAGGGTCACACAGCTGGGAAGTGGCTGAGGCCAGATTTGAACCTAGGACCTCCCATCTCTAGGCATAGCTCTCAATCCACTGAGCTACCCAGCTGCCCCCTTGAATACTTCTCTTACCCAGTGCAGATACCTAGAATCTCTATTCCCTCCCCCTCTCCCCTTTCTCTTCCATTGGTTGCTTGTTGAGACCATTGCCTCTCTTTAAAAACCTGCCTCATGTCACCACGATGTCAACACAGGATAAGGATCTGAGATGGAAGTGCTATCTGGGGTAGGACTGGTATAGTAGCAATGGAAAAGAAAAGCAGGAATTGGAGACCCAACTCTATAGCAGGTTTTTTCCTTTCCACCCGCTCCCTCCAAAACTAATGATAGTTTTGGTCTAGTCCCTATCCCACCAGCTCTTCATTCCATCAATCAATCAATCAACAGGCATTTATTTAGAATATTTTTCCATGGTTACATGATTCATGTTCTTCCCCTTCCCATCTCCCTTCCCACTCCTGGAGGCCACGAGCAAATTCCATTGAGTTTTACATATATCATTGTTCAAAACCCATTTCCATATTATTAATACTTGCAATAGAGTGATCATTTGAAGTCAACATCCCCAATCAAATCATGCTATGTACTAGCACGGTGCTAAGCCCTGGGTTACAAACACACAAAGAGTACAATCATTGCCCTCAAGCAGTTTATTTTTATCAGTATGGCATAATTATTGTGGTCCTCTGAAAGTATTAATTTGTTTCTCTTGTTTACAAAGACTTCCCATTAGTACATATGTGGGACTTTAACTAAATGGGGAAAAAGGAACAAAAGTTCTCTTCACCACTTCTCTGTTCACATTCTTTTTATAGGAAAACTTGTGATTTCATTGATATGAGGAAACTTCTTTTTAGAACAGATGAGCACCTACTCTGTAGTTTATTGTAGTAAGAGTTGCCTGGGGCACTGAGAGAATAAATTATTTACCCAAGGTCACAGTACATGTGAGGGACAATGCCCAAACTAAGGTCTTCTGGCTTGAAAATCAGTCTACTCTCTAACATACTACGTTGGCTCTCCTCTTCCCTCTTGATAGCTTAAAAGATCCCTTAGAATCCCTAAAAAGGGATTCCTGGACATGAACATAGGAGAGAAGCTTATTTTTTTAAAAAAAAAAGTATTTTGTTCAGCAGTGGGAGCCAAGGAAGGAGAAAAGTCTTGGGTGGTTGAGAACTCCTTGAAGGCAGGTCTTTGATGTTTTTTTTTTCCTTTGTATCCTGGTATTTAACATGGTGCCTAGAGAGGGATTGATAAATGCTTGGACATGGACTGACTGATTGAAAACAACAGGTTGACCTAAAGAAAGGAATAGCCTAATCCCCAAAGTCAATAGAAGAAAAGAAAGGGCATAAAAATCACTCAGAACAAAGAAATGTGCCTGGAAGTCTACAGGGACAAAGACTCTTAGCCCTTAATTTCTTACTCCCTGGACCTCTTCTGTCCCCTAGCTCCTGCATTGAGCCCTTGTCCTAAGCTAAAGGAATTACTCCTAGGGTCTTGAAAGCACATAAGACCCCATTCTCATGCTCTAGAATGTGTGGTTGCTATAGGAAGAGGAAATTCCAGGTCAGATTATTGTCAGAATCATGTAGTGTTGGCATCCTGACTTGGAAAACTGATTTCATTTCTCTGATACATGTAGCACTTGGGTTTTTTTTTTAACATTATTAGTATAGTATATATGTAGAGTGCATTATGGGTTAAATTGACTCTTACAGTCTAGGCTGGGTCTCTAGTCTCCATGATAACATTGAGGCTGCCCAAATCCCTAAAACCCCTAACAAACACAAATTTGTAATATAACCCATTTCCAAGTTGTCAGTCATTCTGTGAATAATTTCAAACTTGTCTTCTGAAGATTTGTTCTGAAGTTGGTTGATGTCACAAGTGCAATGGTTAATATGTATGGAATTAATCAGAATAGACCTTTAAAACTAGTCACAGCCTGTAAGTACTAGCCACTCATATCGCTGCGTTCCATACTTTGGCTGTGCAAAATAGCTATTTAAATTTTTCTCCTTGATTTGACCATTTATCAATGTCAGAATGAAACAAAGAGGATATATTGCTCCCTCACATTTTCTCTCCATTTATTTCTCTTGCCTTGCAAAGATCCCCTTCATAATTTGAAACACTTTATTTAAGATGCTGCTAAATCATCTCCTTAATTTTGATTTTGTCATATTTTGCTATTTAAGAAGACTTAGCTGTCCTGATACTTAGCCTTGAGGAAAAGTTTACACTAGGGATTAAAAATTTCTAAAGAACAAAATCTGATAAAAATAGTTGATCTCAGTAGTATCCAAAGGCAATGTATTGGTCAATGCAATTCAACAAGCATCCATAGTATTTCAGGGCACTATGCTATGTAGCAATCCTGGGGAGCTACGCTCCCACCCCCTACTTGCATATCAGGTCTCTAGAATACAGCTATATCTCCTCTCAGGGTTCTGGGGGCACCCCAAGAGGTTTGATGCATCCTTATAATGCTATAGCTTAAGAGCTCCCCCAAGTGTGCTTTGTCTCATTCAGGCCGGCTAAACCTTGTGAGGGTAGCCATCGGGTCTACATGACCCCTGGTGAACTAGGGCTTTGCTCACCCAGCATGTGAAGACTGCTTCGGCGGAACAGGGGGAATAAACCAACAAGAAGGTTCAACGGCTGAGATGGCAATGCAGCAAAGCACTGTGGAGTACTTAGGGCGTGTTGGAGCACAAAAGACAACATGGCCATCCAATGCAGCTGAGGAAGTCTCCAGGTGTAACGACTTTTCGTGCCACTGGACCCAGGCTTCCAATGCCAAGAGAGTGGGACTGTCTCTGTGCATCGACTTTTCCACTTAAATCTCCTTCACGCACAAGTGTCTTTGTGCACAAAAACGCACAAAGACAATCGTCATCCTCGGTTCGAGAGACAACCAACATTCATTGATATCAATTAGCCAGCATGATGTCATTAGATTTAAAAACAGTATTTACTGAGGTGATATAGTAAGAATAGTTCATACAAAATACGTCTCCAAAAGTTTCACCTATTCTTCCACTAACAGGAAACAGAGTCCAGGGGAAAGTGGGATCAAGTAAATGTGGCTAAGAGATTACCCTAAAGCTGCAGGAAATCCTTTTGCCAGAGTCCTCAAGATATTCACCTTAGGAGTGAAGCATGCTGGGCTTCTTACAATGTTGAGTCTGCTTTTCCCCATCACAGCCAGTCTGTCCTTGGCTCCCAAAGAAAATTCAGCCTTCAGTCATTTCAAGGATGTGATTTTTTCCAATCAGTCAATCCACATTTTTTTTTTAATCAAACACTTTCTAGGTACCCAGTTAAATACTGGAATGTAAAGGGGAAAGGAAAAAAAAATACCAAAGACCCGCCTTCAAGAAGTGCTCAACTACCCAGGACTTTTCTCATTCCATAGACAAATAGAAATCAAGTAACTTGCCCAGAGTCACCCAGCTAGGATGTTTTGGGGGCTGGATTTCATCTTGGGTCTTCCTGACTCCACATTCAGCATATATCACTGTGCCATCTAGCTACCTTACTTGAGGCTCTCTCCTCTCCTCTCCTCTCCTCTACCTATAAGTGATTTTTTTTTTCCTGCAGGGCCTTGGCAAGGAATTTCCATCACTAAATTGACGCATCTTCAATCCCCTGATTCCAAACTGGTTTTAAATAAGCTCTCAGGGTGGGACAGAGTCCCTCAACAAATGCAGACTTCTAGGGCAGCAGCACTCTAGTTCATCTGATGTTTTTCAGAAGAGACAAGTAAATGGATTAGGGACTTTTCAATTTTAATTTAAATGCCATAGCTGACTGCCTCATTGATTCAATAAAGGGATCCAATGTCCATACTTCTGAGCAATCACAATGTATTTCTCCCTTTTAAGATATTGGGGTTCAGCATATTGACAATGACTTTAAGTGGGGTGGGGTGATTTGACTGAGTCATCCAACCCTTACCCTTACATAAGTACAGAATATAGAAAATACAAATTTAATTAATTAAATTAATCAATTTCAATGATAAATTGATTAATTTGCATATTTTACATATTTTATTTATATTTTATAATTAATACATAAGTGATGATAATAAAGTAATACATTAATTAATAATAAAATTAACTTTAAAATTAAAAAAAATTTACAAGCAGTCCTCGCACTGATGGAGCCTATGGGTAACCTAACAGGGGATACAATGAAGGGTAGAAAAAGCTAAAGATATCTATTCTGCCTTCCTTTGAGCCACATGATGAAACAGATATATGTTACTTGTTAGGGACAGCTTTGCTACACTTGAGATTTCACTTTATTATTCTAAACCATGGTGACCGCTATTTTGTCTCAATTACTTTACCACTTAGAGTGTACAACAACACAATTTACTGTATTGTGTTCTTTTCTACCTGTTTTATGCATGCTATCTGTATTTCCAAATATAGTGGGAGCTCCTTTTTGTAGTGGTAAAGAACTGGAAAATGAGAGGACGTCCACCAATTGGGGATTGGCTGAAAAAATTGTGGAATATGATGGTAATGGAATACTATTGTTCTGTAAGAAAAGATGAACACAATGATTTCAGAAAGAGCTGGAAAGACCCACCTGAACTGTTGCAGAGTGGAATGAGCAGAACCACATTAGATCCTCTCCTTTTGAAATTCTTTTTTTTTTTAAACCCTTACCTTCCATCTTGGAGTCAATACTGTGTATCGGCTCCAAGGCAGAAGAGTGGTAAGGGCTAGGCAATGGGAGTCAAGTGATTTGCCCAGGGTCACACAGCTGGGAAGTGTCTGAGGCCAGATTTGAACCTAGGACCTCCCATCTCTAGGTCTGGCTCTTAATCCACTGAGCTACCCAGCTGCCCCCTCCTTTTGAAATTCTTATAGCACATTTGCTAAACACAACAAAGATTTTCAAAAATCATAGCTTCTAATTCAGTTCTTTATAGATTTTGATTGGGGAGGAGACAGCAAATAGGAGAGGACGTGGAATATCTTCTGCTTAATGGATGAATCTCCATTTTAAACCCAGAAACCCAAAGATTCAAAACAAGCAGAGATGTTAGGGGCCATCTAGTCCAACCCCCCCACCCCTTTTATACAGAAGTTGAAACAGAGGTCCAGAGAGGTTGTGACTTGCCCCAGGTCACATAAGGAGCAAATGGGAATGTCAGGATTTGTGCCTATATCCTAGGAGTTCAGATTTAGCACAGTTCCCATTGCACCATGCTGTTTCAAAACAACACATAGAACAAATGTGACTATATTTACACGACCTGGAAGCAACCAGTTTGATTTTTTAAAACCTGTTGACCCATTTGTTTTCATGTCATATGGATACACACTTAACAGCATTTAATCTTTCACATTGCAGCTGAATTTTTCTGGCAACAAAAGACCATTTTGATCAGTTCAGCTAACTACGTCATTATGCCATCTATACAATTTTACACATTTTTCTTTCTTTGTTTTCTGAGTGTACATAAAGAAAATAAAATATACAACAGAAAGCATAATCCATATTTTTCTATCTACTTCTGCTCATTTATAATCTCTATCATGTTTAAGGAAAAGCTTTTAAAAAATATGAACTATTTTTATTTGTAAACAAATTCTGTATCCTATTATAGGGGGTAGGAAGCTAGGTTCTCTGCTTAGTGCTCTCTCACTTCCTTACCCTCTGCCTTCATGGAGCCAATGCCCACCTCTTAATAATCTTTCTCAAGAGCAATCAAATCTTCATGTGCCTCTGAGAATTCACCTTTCTCCATGACCTCTCCAATGTACCAGTGTAGGAAGGCTTGTTTGGTATGTATCATGTCAAACTTATGATCTAACCATGCCCACATTTCTGTGATCCTAGTGGTCCTACTAAGCATACACACAGCCCACTGAACATTGGCCAGGTTATCGTTTGGTGCCACAGTAAGAAACTGGTAGTTGATGCCCACCTTAAATCCATCTGGGCACCAATCCCCAGACTGAATCATATACCTTGTCTTGAGGATGGCAATCACTGCATTCACATCTTATTCACCTTTATATAATATACAGGAGGCTGTCAAGTGCTGTGTCATGAGTCACAAGTGACAACTGATTGGCTGGCTCAAATCTCAGCTAAAAAATTGAATTCTTTATCAGGTCACCTAATTTGATTTTTCACTTTCCTGCTGTCAAATGTTTGGATGAGTCACTCTGATTTGAAATCATACAATCATAGAATTTAGACACGGAAGGGACCAAGGTTAAAAGACTTCCCAAGGTTAAATAGTTGTTACACAGGTGATCACTGGCCAATTTGAGATTCTTAAGACCTCTGACTCTGAATTCATTGCTTTTTATAGATGACTATTAAGCCCTTCCTAAAGGAAAAAACAACAACAACTAGTTCTCTGTTCTCCCAGGCATTTTATAACTTCTCAAGAATAACTTTTCAAATACTTTATACCACATTTTAATGAGTTTTTATTGTTTTGTTTATTTTACTCTTGTCACTTTGCTCTTATATAGGATTTTGTGCTCCCATGTAGGTTATATGTATGTGCTCATGGATTTGTCTAAATGCAGCTTGTGGGGAGGTTTTGCTTAGATATATTGGGAATTTTGCCTATCCATCCCCAAGGAAAAAAAATTTTTTTGCCTGAAGGGGAGCAAGGAAAAGAGGCATAAGGCTGGGCATTTGGCTCTTTTCAGAGTGGAGGTAACAGACTGAACTTATGTCTATCTGTCCCTTTAAATATTGCTAATCTTGGGGGGGGGGATTAGTTTTTATTCATTAAATTCAAGCAATCTTCTTAGTTCTTATTCCTTAAAGAGGAAGTTCTCCAAATTTATATCTGAAGGCATGACCCCTTTCCACCAAATTCTAGGATTAGAAATAAAAATAGTCCATAAAAGACCATTACAAATGGTGGATAATTGAGATACCGCAGTTCCACCAATATACAAAGTCATTTGAGGAGAAATTCCCCTAAGTGACTAAGAAAGCCAGCTAGAAACCAGGGACATGTTGGAGTGAATTTTTCTCCCAACATGTCTACCTTTCAAAATTTGTTCTTTTTCTCTTTGGATTTTTCCCCAGAGAGAGTCTGCAATCATATGTATCTTCTCTTGAGGCAAGATGGAAGAAGAACATCTTGCTTGTCCCAAGTTCTCATATCAATTCTCCACCATATGCAGGCGTGCCATGTCAAGTCATCATTCTCTCCATCATTGAAAAGAGTCGTAAGCAAATGCTCAAGGCTTGAACTCAGTGTTACATTTTACATGGCACCAATGATACCCCACCATGAACTGAATGAATGTCACCCCTTAGGCACCTAGAGAATTATCAGGGAACTCCTCAGATACTGGGAAAATCTAACTCTGTACATTTTAAATATTGAGGCTGAGCCAAACCTCTTGCCTAATAAAATGAAAGTGTAATGAAGAATGCTGGAGAAAGGGATACAAATTCTTTCATGGAACAAGGGAAGTCCTATATGCAAGAAAATTCTACATCACATACATACTGGAACCAAAAGACAGAATGAAGACATCAGCCACAGAAGTTAACAAGGCAGTGGCTATTTGCTAACATCTAAGGTAATTATTGAGGTCAAGGAAGATGGACACAAATTTAATCGTTTCACTCTGAAAGTAAAGTTTGCAATTAGCAATAATTTTATCCCTACCATGGAGGTAGTAGACAATTGAGCTAGGTATCTGAATGATTATGATAGGGGAAAAACACATGCTTAAACATAAACATAGAGATGCAGTTGAATGGGGAAAATATATCAACATTTTCAGATAAGAGTTTGGCACATGAGCCATGTAAGCTAACAAATATATTTATGTTGTATCTATAGCTCTCTATCCAACCAAAAATCACCCCCACTAGATAAATGGTCAAAGGATGTGAACATGAAAGACAACACTCGAAAAAATTTCATTGTTGCTATTGTTGTTCAATTGTTTTTGAGTGGTGTCTGATGCTTCATGAACCCACTTGGGGTTCATTTCTTGGCAAAGATACTGGAGTGGTTTACCATTTCTTTCTCCAGCTCATTTTATAGATGAATAAACTGAGGAAAGCAAGGTTCTGAGATCAGATTTGAATTCTGCTTCTTGACTCTAGGACCAACATTCCATCCACTGTGCCATCAGCTACCCCACTCAAAAACTGATAACTGATTAATAATTAGCTGGAGGAATATTCCAAATCACTAATAGTAAGAGAAGAGCAAATAAAAACAAAGCTGAGATTTCATTCCAAACTCAGTAAATTGGCAAAGATGACAAAAGATGGGAATAGTCAATGTTGGAAAGGTAATGGGAATATAGGCATGTGAGGGAATTGTTAGTAGAGCTGGGAATCAGTACAACCATTTTGGAAAGCAATTTGAAATTATAAGCAGCTAAAGTGACTAAATTCCTTTACACTTCAATCCTGAGATCCCATGAATAGGCTTAAATTCCAAGCAGGACATTGATAAGAAGAAAGTCCCTGCATAAGTCAAAATTAGATTGTATTACTTTTTCTGATAGCCCAAAAAAAAAAAATGGAAGCAAAGTAGATGCCCATCATTTGGGGAAAGTCTAAACAAATTGTTGTACAGGAATTTAGTGGAGTGTTACTGAGACATAAGAAATGCTGAATATGGCAAATACTGGGAAACGGAAAGATTTACATGAACTGATGCAGAGTGAAGTAGGCAGAACCAAGAGAACATTATTCATAATTATTGCAACAATTTAAGTGAAAAGAATAACCACAGAACAACTAAAAATAAGCATTGCATCATTACAACAAACAGGCATGACCCCAAATTGGAGATGACACCCACACACACCCATCCTATTGCAAAAGAGAGAAATCTCCTGGTATGGCACAGTGCACATATTTTCAGACATTTTTGATATGTTGATTTTTTCTCTTTTTTTCCTTTTTGTATTTAAATACATTTTTAATATGTGTGATGGCTCTCTGGGAGAAGGAAGATGTAGAGTTATTGGGATAAATTCTGATAATGTTAAAGATATCAAAATATATTT
Source organism: Monodelphis domestica (assembly GCF_027887165.1). Taxonomy (NCBI): domain Eukaryota; kingdom Metazoa; phylum Chordata; class Mammalia; order Didelphimorphia; family Didelphidae; genus Monodelphis; species Monodelphis domestica. Next base: position 505,343,893 of record NC_077229.1, on the reverse strand, counting down.
TTTAAAATCTTGCATAGGCTCTTATATACCCAAGAAATATAAAGGATTACTGAGAGATTTGAATAGTATCTGCAAATAAAACTTCTAAAGATGTTAGAGTTTAGTGATGAGCATTCAATAAATATTTTTTTCTGCTGACTCTGTGCTCTGTACTAAGAGGGGCAGGTAGGTATCTGGGTAGATAGCATCAGACCTGGATTCAGAAAGACCTGAGTTATCTGGCCTCAGACATTTACCAGCTAGATACCCAGTCAAGAACAAGACATAAATGTCTTTGGAGAGAATGAAATTTTGATTCATTATCTGGATCACTTTTGAAAAAGCAAGAACAAGACACATTGGACAACTCCAAGAGCTTTTTGGGCTAAAAGTACCAAAGATACTGGGTATCCACGAAGCAATGAGAAGTTAGAAGTGGAGATTTTATTGAAATGCTGTCTCATGACATTTTACTGGCAATTTTTTAAAAACTGGTTTGGACCTGATTTACAGTCATCATGTGGGCTGAAAACTGGCTGGAGCCCAGGGAAGTAAAACTTTCTGATGTTTGGAATGGTATCCTGTCAAACTGAATGGCCAAGGGGCTGCCTCAGGGATAAGCGTTAGCCCTAACTATCCTTTCTCTTCCAAACCTCCTGCCTCCCAAGTAACACCAGGAGACCCAGAGTCAGCTAGGATTGCCCTGGTTCTGCTCATATCTGGTCAAGGCACTGAGCTACACTGCCTGCATTTCTCTACCTGTAGATCTGAACTGTTCCTTCATTGCAAAGGGATCTATTATGTTGCTGGCTGGAAGCTGCTAGAGGGCAGGGATCATTTCTGTCTGGGCTCCTGTTTGCAGGTTTCATTGCCCTGGCGAGGAGGAAGATGGTCTAGATGTTGAAGCCACAGGCAAGATAGCCCATTAGAAAGAAAACTGGCTTTGGGGTCGGTGATTATGAGCAAGTTCTACCATTTACTGGCTACATGATCCTCTCAGTTTCTTCTTCTTTGAAATAGGAATAATATCTGCTCTGCTTCCTTAACAGGGATGGAGAATCAAATGAAATAATGTATGTGAAAATGCTTTGTAAACTTTAATAGCCTGCACAAGTGAAAATGTTATTGTTCAGTTGTTTCAGTCATGTCTAATTCTTTGGGATCTCTTCTGGGGTTTTCTTGGCAAAGCTAATGGAATGAAAGGAGGGAGGGAGAAAAGTTCAATCATATACCTTAAGAAAACTTGTGTGGAAATTGATTACATGTCATTGGTAAAAAATATGTATAAGTAAAAATATAAAAAAATTAAACTACTTTTAAATGATTTAGTAAAAGAGAAAACCTGATAGAATGGTGTGCCATTTCTTTCTTCAGTTCATTTTATGGATGAGGAAATGGAGGCAAATAGAACTAAGTGACTTGCCTAGGGACACAAAGCTAACAAGTGTCTGAGGCTGAATTTGAACTTGGGTTTTCCTGACTCCAGGCCCAACATTCTATCCACTGAGTCACTAAGCTGTCCTATAAATGAAAATACCATGTTGTTGTTGTTGTTGTTAAAAGTAGGAGCTACTTGGTTTTTGGGTCTTTATATTCCTAACATCCAATATGGTGCCTGGGACATGACACTCCTGCTTGAGTCTTCCCACTTTAGTCCATTCTCCACTTGGCTGGCAAAGTAGTCATCTTAAAAGTGCAGGCCTGGGTGAAAATATATGTATAACCCAGATGGAATTGCTTGATCCATTCAGGAGGGGGAGGGAAGGAGGCTGGGAGACCATTTGGATCATATAACTTCAGAAAACTTATGTGGAAATGTGTTATTACATGTATTTGGTAAAAAAAAAAGAGTAAGGACAATTAAGGGGACTTGGCATGTCAGATCTAATAGGTAGTAGGACCTTGTTTTACTCCAACTCAACACATGTAAATTCAGGTACACATAATTGGGGATTTAAAAAAAGACAGAAAAAGATATAAAATAAGAATTTGAAATTATGCACCAAAAAAAAAAATAAAATAAAAGTTCAGGCCTGCCCATGCCTCTTAGTACTTAATAAATCCCAGTGGCCACTTATTAGGACCAAAAATAACATCCTGTTTGGCTTTTAAAGTCCTTTGAAGCCTGAGCCCTTCCTACCTTTCCAAGCTTCTCTACTTAACTTCCTTCCCTATCTTCTGTGATCCAAGATTCTACTCCACCATGTCTCCTGTATTCCCCAGCTGCTCCCTATAGCTGGAGTGCTCTCCTCCCTCAGTTCTACTCCTGGCTTCCCTCAGCACTGGGCTAATCCACCTTCTAGAATAGGTCTGTTCCAGTCTCCTCTTCCCCTCATCCCTATAAGTTTCTTCCCCCTAATATCACCTCCCTTTACCCTGTGCTGTACTTGTATTGTTTTAAGTAACTGTTTGCAAGTTGGTTCTCCCATCAAAAATGCCTTGATTGCAAGTACCATTGACTATACCTAAGTGCTTAGCACATGGTTCTATTCCAAAGTGTCCACATTAAAGTCATTAGTGATTTCCTAACAAAGGTTCTCCTTTCCCTTTGTGCACTCTTTAACCCAGATGACCAGGCTTCTATGGTTTCTGTGACTTCAGAGATCTTCTCTATCTCTAAGCATGCCTTCTGTCAACTCTGGTGCTTCATTGATCTCTTCCCAATGTCTTAAAGGCTTTGCAAGAGCCTTTCCTTAGCCTTCTTTCTACAATCTCCCTTGGAGATGTCATTCATTTCCATGCCTTCCACTATCATGTCTGCACAAATGTGTTCTAAATCTCCATCTCCAGACCTGATCTCTATACCAACCTTAATTGCTGAATGTCTCCTGGACCTCTTGACCTGGATATCCCACCAGCACCTCAAACAAGTCAACCATATCTTCTCCTTCTCAATCTGCTCCTCTCTCTGGCATTGCTATACCTTTTTGTGAGACCGCCATTTTACTGCCTCCCATGCTTGAAATTGTGGGATTATCCCTGATTCCTCTCTTGCTTCCATTTCTAACATCCTATATCTTCTGTATTCATCAAAGCCTTCATTTCCATTCCAACAGACTGTTGTCCTAGCCAACTAGGGAGTTTTGCCACTCTCATTCCTTTTCCCCTCAGATCCATCCTTCATACGGCAGCCAAATAAATTAATTTTTACATAGATTTCACCTTCTTAAATATCTCCAAATGTTTTCAACTGGCTACAAGTCCAAGCTTGCCTTTCATTTAAGGCCTTCTACAAAATGACACCACTTTATGTTTCCAGCCCAGCCTCATCCTACAGCCCACCACATGCTTAACACCCCACAAACTGGATGATTTGCCTTCTAAACCGATCTATGTGCTAGGCACTATGCTAAGCTCTGGGCATACCAATATAAGCAAAAAGAAAGAAGTGCTCAGGTTCTAATGGGCACATAGTAAACTCTTAATAAATGTTTGTGGGCTGCCTGACTGGGTTCTTATCTGAGCCCTTCTGGTTTCTGAACTTAAACCACACACAAACCTATTTTAAGCTTTTTTGGGAAGAAGAGGGAGAGTCAGAAGCCTGCTGAGGGCTCGGGGCAGCAAACAACATTGCAGTGGGTTCCTAGAGAAATGACAAGGAGGTATGAGAAGCAGAGCTGAAACATTTTTTGCTCCTCATCTAATCTCCACAGATGACATCTGGAACAAGCTATAGGAAGTGTACCCTCAGGGAGAGAGGGTTGGATCCTGTCCCCTTGGAGAAAGAGACATGATACCACAGAAAACCAGTGGGAAGCCACTTCTTGAAGACTGCTATATAGTGTTGGAGGGGAGTATGGAGCAATGTAGAGGTCTATTCATAAATTAGGTGCCTATTCCACCACTTGATAGTTTCATATCTTTATTTATTATTGCATATGATGCAATAAGGCAGCTAGGTGGCATAATGGATAGAATGCTAGTCCTGGGGGGAGGAAGTCTCATCTTCCTGAGTTCAAATCTGGCCTCAGATGCTTACTAGCTGTGTGACCCTGAGTAAGGCACTTCACCTTGTTTGCCTCAGTTTCCTCATCTGTAAAATGAGCTGGAAAAGGAAATGGCAGACCACTCCAGTATCTTCGCCAAGAAAACCCCAATTAGAGTCACAAATTGTTGGACATGACTGAAACAATTCAACAATAACATGATGGAACATAGTGTAGTGGCTAGAAAGCCAATCTTAGAATCAAGAATATTGAGTTCAAGTCACACATTGGTGGCGTGTCCCTGGGAAAATCCCATTATCTCTCTAAGATTCTCTGAGACTCAAGGTTGAAGAAAGGGGGCTGTCCTGCATGGATGGAGGGAGTTCCTTCCTGGAAGTCACTCTACACAGATGAAATCACAGATTGAGTTTCATGATATTCTTGCATATGAGGCACAAAGCTCTATTGTTTCCCAAGGTGCTCCCTAGTTATGTCTCTGCTGAGAAGGACCAAGGCTAAGCCAAGATCTGGACCAAAGCACCAGGTCAGCAAGAGGAGCTTTGCAGAGTTTCAGAACAAAGGCAGCACGCAACATGTGAGGAGGTCTTGGGGTAAATCAAACTCCTCAATGGGTGCCCAAGCCATTACTACTTTAAGTAGAATTCTTCTTGGGTTTCAGCATGGAGATGTATTCAGTTGCTTACCGGAGTACACTCATTAGGGGAGTTACTGTGCCTGCAGTGTGGTCCCCAGTAAGAGAATACTGGCCTTGTTCCTTGAACACATGTTGTGTTAGAATCAGTGACCGGCCAGGGACAAGCAGGCTTCTACAATGGCTTACCTTCATCACGGCAGGAGCCACTCTAAGATCTTTGCAGTATTCAGATCATTCAATTTATTCCCCGGCATCCATTCTGTTCTCATTATCTCCCTAACCACTGGCTCCAGCAGGAACTGAAGCACCCGTCAGCCACTCTTTTTTTCTCCCAAATCTCCTTAATCCAGAGGTCTCCACATTGTGGCAAGAATGTTAGACTTGGAGGTTGCTAAGTGGCTCAGATGCTAGAGAGTCAGGTCTGGGGACTGGAAATCCTGGGTTCTAGCTATTGGATCTGGGCAAGTCACTTAACCCCAATTGCCTAATCTTCATCATGGATGCTTAGTATTATTTCTAAGTCTGAAGATGAAGTTTAAAAAAGCAAAAGAATGCTAGTCTTGCAAATCAAGAAACCCCAGCTCAGACTTCAGTCCTGACACTGAATTATTTGTGTGACCAAGGATAAGTCACTGTAACTTGTTGCCTTTATTTCTTTATCTATAAAATAGGAATGCTACTGCCTGCTTCTACATGATGTTGAGAAGAAAGTGCTTTGTAAATCCTAAGGCATCTCTTAATATGTTCTTGCTGTTGTTATTATATTAAGTCAAACTTTTCAGTGGGAAAATTGATGCAGGAGCCAGATGTTGATAAAAGGGGGGAAAGAGTTTGGCATGACAATTGGCTTGCCTTTGTGATGCTTTTCAGTTGGTATCCACGGGAGACATGAATTCAAGCAAATGCTGTCATTAGTTTCTGCTTCAATTTCAGAAATCAATATTAAGCAGATCTCCCCTAGCACCTACTGAATTCAGAACATAATGTTTGCAGACTGAGCTCCAATCCTCTGCTCCGAGTTCCCTGGGAGGGAGCCATTAGTGAGGTGTCCCAGGGCTACTTGAGGACTACTGAGGCAAGTGCTTCCAAGGCTATTCCCCTTCATTTTCTAAAAGGGCATTTAGTAAACATTTTGCAAAGGCTCTTGCTGCTGCTGCTGCTGGGCTTTCTGTCCAGCTGCATCTTATCTACTGGATAAATGCTGCCTCCAGCAGGAATTGTAACTGTGTGTTCAGAAACAGCAAATCTGTTTTGTCAAAGGAGAGATGATGGCAAGCACAGGAGGCAGAGCCAGGAATGTAAATAGAAATCACAATGGAACAATCCAGTTCCACTGACTTGCTACTTTGGGCCAAGAACAGTGTTTTTATTGGCTATTATACCATTCCTGGCTGGCCTGATGTTGACTGACAGCCTAGCTAGCCAATAGCAGAGGACCAGGGAGAGACTCTGGATGCCATTTGCTTTCTCCTTATTCTGATTTAACACAAAAGGAAAGCCTTCTGAGGGTACAAAGTATGTTCTATTGCTCTGTCGATGTGGGAGAAGCTGAACAGTACTGAATACTCAGAATGCTACTTACTGAATTCCTCACCAACTCATAACTACCTGGGGTAGGGACAAATACAGAGAAATGCTTCCAAAATGTCCCAGCACAGTTACAAACTTGAGTTACAGCAATTGGACCAGCTTCAAACTGTAACCATCAAAGACTCGTGAACTCCCATTGGTTGTGTCCACCATCCAGAACCAAAGGGATGTCTGGGATGTCTACACAAACTTCTTGTGCCTCTTTCAGGCTCTTTGAGCAACTGATGATCATTTATTTTTTTGACTATACTTTTGACTATATATTTTGACTATATATATTGACTATATATATATTTTGACTATATATATTTTTGACTATATATTTTATTTCCATCAATACATTCCAAGACCCTTTGTGTAAGTTGAAAATCAAATATAACAAGCTCTATTATTTAATAAGTATTTCTTATATGAGCACACTAGGGCACCTAATGACTTTTCTCAAGCTTATCAGAGCTATCAGCATCACTACTCATACTTTGTGCCATTATTAATAACTAAATAGTGTTAATGAAACAAAGAGAAGTGGACAGGACATGTTTCAAGTGAGGACTCTGGACAAAGACAATGAGAGTGGAGCTAATGTTTGGCACAAAACAATGTTTTTTCACTAATGGTTCTTGGGGTGAGGATGAATGTGACAGCAACCTTCTGCAAAAGTTTTTGCTGCCTGGGGAAATGGTGCATATTTAGTCCATAATTAACATTTTTATTTTACATATTTTCCTGCCTTTACTTTTTTCAATTTCCAGTCAAGTATAATTGAATTCTCATGCATCAAGTTCATGAAACAAGGTCCTACTGTATTCTTTTGTGGATAAAGTCAACTTTTTTTTTACATTAGTCTAAGGGTTACATACACATCATGAAATCAGATCCCATGGCTCAAGCCCCCATCCCACTTGCTCCTCCCATTCATCTCTTATGTTTTCTTTAAGGTGATATACAAAGCCATTTTATGACAAGAATTAAATCAGAATAATAGATATAAATCAAAGAGTTTGCATCAATACATCCAGTGCAAGCATTCCCAGTCTGTGACCTTCTCTTCCTTGCATCAATCGCCCAAGTGGCAGGCAGGAAAAAAGCTCCACAAGTTCAATTCCTCATCACTCGCAACTAGGAACAGGGCTTTTTTCCAGGATTTTTCCCCTGCTAATTCAATATTTGATCAGCTTTGAGTTGAAATAATTCAGAAACTCAGAGTAGTCTGCTGGTTTCTCCCAAGGATAGCAGTAGGCATGGGGCAAGCAGGGTGGCACTTGCCAGGGCATCCATCCCTTCTAGGTGGTCTTAGCTCATTCCTTGGTCTCTTTTCCTCTCTCTCTCTCTCTCTCTCTCTCTCTCTCTCTCTCTCTCTCTCTCTCTCTCTCTCTCTCTCTCTCTCTCTCTCTCTCTCTTCTCTCTCTCTCTCTCTCTTCTCTCATAGTTTCATTTCTCTTCTTTTCAATGAATGCCACTTTGAGGGTTGATTTGTTTTTAAGCACAGGATATAAGTTGTTCCACCATGAAAGCCACAGAGCCACAAACACCATGAAGAGAGAAGTTATTTCTCTGATCTTTTTCTCATGTTGAAACTCAGACTTCTTAATTCTATGCTGGCTTTTTCCACCAGTCACATGTCCAAACCTCTACCTCTTCTCAGCCATGCTAAATTCTGGGCTCTCAGAGCAAAGTGTGGATTTTGGATATGTTTATTAATTAGCTCAACTATTGCGGTATTGTGCTAAATGCTTGAGGAAATACAAACTTCAGATATGATGTTCTTGTTCTTGTGGACCTCATAAGTTAGCAGAGGGACGTGATACATTTTGCAGGTAATTAAAATACAAAATAATGCATTAGACAGGTAACTATACAATTAAATACTATTTATTTATCACTTTAAGGTTTGCAAGTCACTTTACACATATCATCTCATTTGATTTATAACCACCATGAGAGGCAGGAGCTCTTATTGTTCCCGTGTGATATACAATGAAGCAGAGTGTGAGAGAGGTTAGATGACTCACCCAAGATCAAATAGCTAGAAAGTATGTGAGGCAGGATTCAAAGTCAGGTCTTCCTGAAACCGTGTCCAAGATTTTATCCAATGTATAATCTACCTGCCTAAAACAAAGTTGAATATGAGGTCTAGCCAGTAAAGATTATTACCAACCAGGGAACTCTGAGAAAAATTTGTGCATTTTGAGTTGGGTCTGAAAGGATGAATAATGTCAGCACATGAATAAGGAGAGCCTTTCTAGATGAAAGAATTTATATGAGCAAAAGAATGGGGGTGAAAAACCCAAAGTGTGTTAAGACAAAATAAAAAGACAAAGTCAATTTTGCCTAAGCATAGAATATATGGAGGGGAATAGTTTCAGAGAGGGCTGGAGAGGCAAGGTAATGGCATATTGCAGAAGTACTTCAATTGTTGGCAAAAGGATCTGAACTTTGATCTGCAGGCAATCACTGGGGAATCACTGATGATTTTTGGGCAGGACAATAAACAGTGCAAATCTGTGCAAAAGAGAGATTTGTCAGACAGCAGTGTGAAGGATGGATTGAAATAGGGAGAGTAGAGATGAGAAGACCTATTGAGAAACTACTGCAGTAGTCCAACAAGGTTGAAATGAGGGTGTGAATCTTGAAATTTCTCAGACTTGTGAATGTTAACAATTTCCCCATTGGGGAATCCTCCATTGGAACAATTCCCTACTGGGAACATTCCCCATTTAAAATGTGAGAACTCTACTTGGATCAGAAATGGGAGGACCTCTACTCCACCCGTACATAGGACTGCTTTAGGGGAGAAAACTCCTTGCTGAACAATGGAAAGTACTTAAACCCATACTTAAGCCATGCCTATTTTTAGAAAGGGGTGCTAAGTACCTATAAAGGTCAGGCAACTTGTGAACTTACAAGGCGCAAAGAGGTGAAAACTTACTCAGAGCTTTCCTGATGTGAATTACTCAGAAGTTTTAGTCTACCCAGAAAAGATGAGAGCAAGATGTGAATTAAGAAGGTGATAACAAAATGTGAATTCAGAATGGCCAGTCCTTTGGAAAATGTCTACTGTGATTGGTAGATGTAAGGACTTAGGGGAGGTGACATAGGAGAAATTGCCCTTTAAATAGGAGCTCAGATAGGAGCTCAAAGGAGTCAGTCTGAAACATTCAGATTGAGGATTGAGCTGGTGAAAGCAGCTGAGATGATGCTGGCCTGGTGTCACTAGAATCCTTGCTTGGACAGATCTTGTTGTGTGTGATTAAGGACTGACTGATCTCTCTCTTAAGACTCAGGTCTGGGCCATGTTGGCTTAAAGCCATTCATACTTATTCATTTCTCTCTCTCTCTCTCTCTCTCTCTCTCTCTCTCTCTTTCTTTAATTCCTCATTGTATTATAAATTAAATTCTCTATAAAATCCAGTTGACTTGGGTAGATTCATAATTGGGAATATTTCCCTGGCGACCACCTTATATTTGATTTAAAACAAGACACTGTGGTGAAAACATATTTCCTGCGGTCACAACTTACTCACCCACTCTGATATTTATCACAATTTAAGTCTTCCACTATTTTAATCACTACAGTTTAAGACCTCAACCATTTTAAACTCTTACAGTTTAAGGCTCCCACTCTTTTAAATGCCACAAGGGACTGAACCAAGATGGAGGCAGTGAGAATAAAGAGGTAGACATGAGTGTGAGTGATAGTGTAGAGCTAGAATCAGTTGGACTTGGTAAGTGATAGCATATGAGGAATGAGGGTGTAGGAAGGATCAAAGCATCACCAAGCAATTAAAGAGCATGATGGGTAGGGCATTGGAATTGGAATCAGGACGACCAAAGTTCAAACCCTGACTCAGATATTCACTAGTGGTATCACTGTTTGCCTCAGTTTCCTCAAATGAAAAACAGGAACAATAAAAACACCTACCTCTGGAGGGTTCTTGTGAGGATAAAATAAAATGACATTTGTAAAATGCTTAACAAACCTTAAAGTGCTATATAAATGCTTATTGTTATTTTTAATCAATAAACTCAGTTTGAAAACTGAGTCCCACTGGGTTCCATCATCCACTGAGAACTCTGAAGCTTTATTATAACACATATGATTGGGTTATTACAAGACAAATACCTATGTATCATAGAGTATGTAGTGTTCTGGCATTAAAATCATAAAAAAATATGATTTTTAAAATAATAAAATTTACAACTTAAAAATCATTTTTAAAAGTGTCCATTATTGCTTGCCTCCTGTGTATGTACTCATACTTTGCCTACTTCTGGGACTGGCAGCCCCCTACGAGGTATGATTTATAAATGTTGGGAATGCTGAAAAATAAATATTCTCCCTAGGATTCCAGCAAGGTAATCATCAACATTTAACTATACCTAGTTTTCCTAACCTGGCCAGGTCCATAATTTTATACTCATTTTTCTGGCTATTAGTGTGAAAGAGACACATTCAAGAAAACTGCAATCATTTTCTTATTATCTAAGGCTCTTAAAAGTTTAGTCAACTATTCTTTTGAATACTTAGTGGATGAAAAGCAACCTGACATGGTGGATATGGTGCTTGCCTGAGAGTCAGTTTAAGGGTCATTGAGGAAACAAAGAAAAAAAGGTTGCCATTTGCATTGCCTGAAATACTCTGATTCCACTCTACTCTTTTCCCTTTCCTGTTTCCTAAATCTTTGGAAATCATTGTCTCCACCTTCAAAAAAAAAGTCTGCTTTCTGTAGTTGTAGTTTGTTTTGTTTGAAACAGTCCTCTTCCAGCCATCCTCCTCAGATTCAAACACCCCTTATTGCCCTCCCTAGTCCTAACCAGTGTGCTGTTTATTTTGTTCTACTTCTACTGATATAATCGTATTTTACGCTATTCTTGCCAAGCCCAGCCAATTGAGTCATGAGTCCTCCCTTTCCCCTTTCATCTCCTATCTCTTTATTTAAATAATATTCTGCTGTGATGTTCCAATTTCAAGAAATGCTAAATCCCTTCCTCCCCTTTCCTTTCTTTTGCTTGGGTATTTCTTTTGGAACATTTAATCCATAGTTTGTCTCTCTTTGTTCCCTCGGTGATGCCAAGGCAAGGTAGGATTCCAAAGTGGCAATAGTGTCTTTGTGGTGTGTTACACTGGATCATCACTTAGGACTTTTGAAATATTTTGATTTGATTACCTTTCTTAAGTTTCATTTGCCCATTGCATTTGCCAAAAGGAATGGTAGGAAGTCATTACTTCTACTAAAAAACAATGTCTTCCTCCTATAGAATTATTCCAGAATTATGAGGCAGTTAGGCAGTATGGTGGATATAACTCCAAGTCTGTAGTAAGGCAGACCTGAGTTCAAATCCCACTTCAGACACTGGGTGACCCTGAGCAAATAATTTAAATTCTATTGGTGTCAGTTTCCTCATCTGTAAAATGGGAATAATAAAAGCCCCTAACTCCCAGGGTTGTTGTCAATATCAAATAAGATAATAATTGTAAAATACTTAGCACAGTTCTTGGCTCAAAGTAAGTGCTATATAAATGTTTGCTATTATTATTGTCAGTTTTGCAGAATCTAATATCCCTGGGACAAGACATTTTCTTTTGCTTTTTTGGCATGTAATAGTCTAATTATCCTTTCTCATGATGGATAAGTTAGCATAAGGAGCTCTAGATTCGAATCTCTTCTTGTTTGCATGATTTTCTCTTTGACTTGGATATCACAGCGCTTTGAAACTCTTTTCTGGGTGAATTAATTCCCGTCTGTTTGCCTCCAATAGATTCTATTTTTCTGAACTTTATCATCTAATTCTAAACAATTTGCCATTATGGCTTTTTGAAATATGGTATTTACTCCTTTATATTTAGAGATTTTTTTAGAGCTAGATTTTTTCCCTTAGATTATTATTCTGAGTTATTTTCAAAGCCAGAGTATAGAAACCTCATGTGTTCTTCCCATTTTCATTCTTGACTTTATTTTAATATTTTTGTTACTTGACTCTACTTTTGAGTTCTGTCTTCTCTTTCTATTTTTCAAGGCATTTATCACTTTATTACATTTTTTCCGCCTTTCAAATTTCTCTTTAAGCATTCTAATTTTGCTCCCTATCCCTTCCTTCAGTTCTCTGATTAAGTTTGTCATCCTCTCTAGGGGTTGTAGTTATGGAACTAGCAGAATTATCTTCTTCTAGAGATTTTTCCTTGAAATCTTTTAACCTATAATATTTCTTTTTTTGTTTTAGCATTTTTTTCCGTTGCCCTATTCATTTCTTCATCTCTCTGCTGATTTGTGTGTGTGTGTGTTTGGGGGGGGGGGTCTTTCTTCTTCCATCTTTTTATAATTATTTTATTTTTCCTTAATCATCTTTTTTGCTGTTTTTCATTAGTGAAGGAGAGGTGAGCTTAAATACGACCTATTATTTGGTCTTCTTACTAGAAATTCTGTACCTGGAATTTGAAACACTAAAATATTTAGTCATCTGACCTCCAGTGGTGGTGGACCGTGCTGGTGCTGAATCTATCACTAGTCATTCATTCTTTGGTAGGAAGCATCATCTACTTTCCAAAGGCATACCTTACTCTGTGAAAGAACTCTTCAAATCCCTACTGCCTTTAATTTGAACTGACTTCTTCTGACAATGACTATGACAAGAGAAAAGAAAGAAAGAAAGAAAGAAAGAAAGAAAGAAAGAAAGAAAGAAAGAAAGAAAGAAAGAAAGAAAGAAAGAAAGAAAGAAAGAAAGAAAGAAAGAAAGAAAGAAAGAAAGAAAGAAAGAAAGAAAGAAAGAAAGAAAGAAAGAAAGAAAGAAAGAAAGAAAGAAAGAAAGAAAGAAAGAAAGAAAGAAAGAAAGACACCTAGAGGATGTGGATTGAGGAGTCCCATTCAGTAGAGATTTGTCCTGGTTCACAACATTACCAAGATTCAGACCTGGCCAAGACCTTGGTCAGCCATAGCAGCTTATTTGGATTCCATACTTTCATATTACAGACAAACACAAGGGAACAATCAGACTGGGTATTCATTCACTCTGAGTGGCATCTAGACTATATCATCCCCAACCCTAGAGCCGCATTACCTCTTGTTCAGAATACTAACTTCCAATATAACTGGGATCAACAATGAGAAGCCCCAGCAAAAGCTACTTGAAATAATATATATTAATACAGTTAAGTAATAAATAATACATACTACTAATACCATTTTAAATAATGCATAATGCTAGATTTGCATAATAAATAATACATAAATATGCAATCTTCCTGTGAAGTCATGTGAAATTAGGAATTGTGAAGGAAACTTAACCTATTAACATGCTACGGGAGGATATGCTTGCAAGTGGCTCAGAGGACTTTAATCAATGCAGCAAAGCAATATCTTAGCGGAGAGTAATGCCACGAGTGTATAAATGTATTAGATCTGAATACTTCACGGCTGCTGAAAAGTAAATAGTAATAGGCTTCTTGAGTTTATATTCAATGCAGAGAATCCATTGGCCTAGTGAGGTATAATTGGTTTTTTTTTTAATCACTAATTTATTGCTGAGCCAAAAACCTCAAGCAAGTTGTCTCCTGACAGCTAAGCTAAGGCAAATAATGGAGGGGCTGCTTATTTTCATTAATCTGAAGAGAGGCTTTCTCGGAGGCTTAAAGTCTGGACCATGCTCTGGTCAGGATGCTCTGGTCTGGTCTGGTCTGGCAGCATGAATCCAGACAGGAACTACTTTTCCAAAGAACTAGAGTGTGGCTCAGTCCGGCAGGAGGAGGACTAAACGATATTATTAAGGCTGGATTTGAATCCTTCTGTCATGGAGCATCGATGTGGATTCACAAGTAGGAGAGAAGCCTTAGACCTAATCCAAGCTCCTTGGGCTCAGTTAGGAAGATGAAGCTTCAGAGTCTGGCTAGAATCCTAATCTTGCAGCAGGTCTTCTTGCACCCTTTGATTTCTAGTTTCTCATTGAAGATCCCCCCTTGCTTCCAAAGCATCCCAATGGTCCTTTGGTCACCGGGGTGCTCTTTCTTCATGCTCTATCGATTTTCTGAAGTCCTCTCCATCATTTTTGCTCTTCGGTGGCCATCCTTGTCCAGGAGGCAGGACAAGTCAATAATGATCAGTTGTTAGTTAAGTCTTTGTCTTTATATGGTGATAATTTGAGTTCATTTGGACGTGCAAGGTGCTCAGGGATGACGGACACTGGCTGGGCAGAGGGCTTGCCAAGCCCTTTTCAGAACTGCCCATCTGCCTCTGGTGTCCACCTGTCTGTCAACCAACTCTCACCTGCAGCTCTAAGAAGCTGCTCCTCTCTGGCAAAACTCTTATCAGAAGAGGGGCTACCTGAGGATAACTGAGAGGACTCAGAAGTGGCAGTGAGTTAGGGTGGAGATTCCCTCCAGTGGAATGGGTGGGCAGGAGTAATTTATTCCAATAGCCATGAAGCAGGTGCTGTGGAGGGCTTAGAACTCAGACATGGAAGATGTCAAAGCCATCTGGGGCATCCCAGGCCATTGCCAGTCATCCTAACTTGTGTCTTGCCACTAGTCTTTGGTGACTGTGGAAGACAGAGTGAGGCTGATGACTTTGTGCAATTCTGTCTCACTTAAATCCAATTAACCCTTTGATGCCATGCATGGGTCTTCTTTGAAAACAAAGGAGGATGGGCAGTGGATCAATAGATTCAGAGCCAGGTCTAGAGACATGTCCTGGGTTCAAATCTTGCCTCAGAGACTTCCTAGCTGTGTAATTCTTTGGCAAATCACTTAACCTTCATTACCTAGTCTTTACTGTTCTTCTGCTTTGGAACTAATACTTAGGGGGGCATCTGGGTGGCTCAGTGGTTGAGAGCCAGGTCTAGAGACAGGAGGTCCTAGGTTCAAGTCTGGCCTCAGATCCTTCCCATCTGTGTGACCATGGTCAAGTCACTTGATCCCCATAGCCTAGTCCTTACCACTCCTCTGCCTTGGAACCAATACACAGTATTGATTCCAAGACAGAAGGTAAGGGTTTTTTTAAAAAAAAAGGAACTAATACTTAGTATTGATTCTGAGATGGAAGGTAAGGGTTAAAAAAAGAAAACAAAAGATGAATAACAACAATAAACAATTTGAGATACTACATTTGCACTCAAGATTCCATTACATAGCAAATAAATCTCAAATTCAAATTGCTTGAATAACTAATTTTAAAATTGTATTTTCTCTACGACTTCTGTCTTTAGATATTTGTATGTGATAGAGATCTAATCCAAGGACTTGAATGACAGTCTGGAAAGCTGCAAAGGCTTCTCATCCACAATGGGGGAGGGACTCAAGAGGATTAGAATCTGGAGGGAGGAGGAGATTCTAAGAGTAGAAACCATTCTCTCTCTCTCTCTCTTTCTCTTTCTTTCTCTTTCTCTCTCTCCTTTCTCTCTCTTTCTCTCTTCTTTCTCTCTCTCCTCTCCTTCTCTCTCTATCCTCTCTTTCCTTCTCTCCTTTTCTCCTTCTCTCTCTCCCCTTCTCTCTCTCTCCCTTTCTCTCTCTCTCCCTCTCTCTCTCCCTCCTCTCTCTCTCCTTTCTCTCTCCTTCTCTCTCTTCTTTCTCTCTCTCCTTCTCTCTCTCCCTCTCCCCTTCTCTCTCTCCCTTTCCCCTTCTCTCTCTCTCTCTCTCTCTCTCTCTCTCTCTCTCTCTCTCTCTCTCTCTCTCTCTCTCTCTCTCTCTCTCTCTCTCTCTCTCTCTCTCTATTTCTCTCTCTCTCCAGCAAAGGGGAAAAAGTCTTGTCTGAGCTGGATCCTGAGCACTAGACTAAATCCCTCCTTGAACCTGATCACCCCCCCCCCAAAGATCCCAGCAAGAAGTCTGGCAAAAACCTGAAAAGAGGAAGAAGCAGTCCTAACAAGATCTCTCACAGCTCTTGACAGCCTGGGTCTGGACATTGCTCTGCTGTGACAAAGACCAGGGTTCACCCAACCTGAACCTCTCAGAGGTCGGCTGTCAAGTCTGGGACCCTCAACTTTGGAGGGAGGGAAGGAAAATTTAAACAGCCAGGGACTTCCTTTCTCCTCTTTCCTCTAGACCCCAACCCTTCAGACATCTTGCTGTTTTACCCCTGACAACAGTTGTTAGAATAAAGATTGTCATTTATCCTCATATGATTTCATTGTGAGTGAAGGAAATAGTCTCAGTGGAAGAGGGAGAGAGAGCTGATTTCTCTCCCTTTCCCCAAGGGAAGAAGTTCATCTACAAGACCAGTTAATGGAGGGGAGTAAAAGGCAGGCTTAGTGAGGAGATATATTTGGAGAGGGCTGAAGGGGACATTAACCCATCTCACCCTCCTTCTACCTTCTGGCTATGTAGATATCATCAACTCCTTCTATCCCTTGTCCTAAGCTTGAAAGGGGAAGACTCCATTCTTTCTCCCTTCATCCATAACACCCAAACCAACCCTCTAAAACATGTATGACCCTGATAAAATCACTTAACCTGATGGGTTTCAGTTTCTTCATCCATAAAAAGGAAGGGTGGAACTGGATGGTCCCTAACGTGCCCTTGAGCTGTAGGTCTTTAATCCTATGAGTAATTTGTTCAAAGTCACCCAACTAATAAATGACAAAGTTGAGATTTGAACCCAAGACCTCTAAACTCACTCCCAAAATTCTTTCTACTATAGCACACTGGTTTGGCTACTTAAATAGCTATCCCACCATGGGTGGCTAGCCTCTTTTAGTCCAGGTTTCCTTATCCAAAAGATGGATGGAGCAACCCCTTCCCTATCTATCTCTAGCATTGCTACAATAATCGAGTGAGATATTCTATTTTAAATCCTTGGTAACCTTAAAGTGCTAAGGAAATGTCAGCTATTATTCTCCAATTCTAGGACGTACACTGTAGCATCTAGTACTGTGCTTCTACACAATGGATATTTGATAAATACTCTTCACTGCAAGTACGTCCACTCTTCTGGTAATAACATTCTTGAAAAATGTGCTTTGGGATCAGTACTTCCAGGAAAAGCATAAAATACTTCAGAGGTGCTCAGAGAGGCTGAGAATATAAATACCCAGGTTACCCCAGGGAGTAAATATAAACTGGTTGAATCTTTCAGCTTGAGTTATAGCTTATCAGCTGTACATTAAACCTGGAAGCCTTTTTTTCCCTTAAGTAAGAATAAATCTAAATTTACTATTCCAGCCTATGTATTTGTTTTCCCTACACTGTCTATAAACCATGTCCAAGGTGAGCATTTATAAGTCTGAGGGAAAAAGCAAAACAAAACAAAACAAAAAATCTAGGCAAACATTTCTGCAAATAAGTGACGACTTGAACAGTTCATGATAAGACAGTCACAACAAAGGAAACGGCATGCATTAAGTGATTTTTCTTGCAAATCCTTTATACATATGTCAGCCTGGGTATTGGCAGAGGGAAAAAGAATAAATCAAAGAGAATATCCACATAAGAGAGGGTTTTTAGGCAAATGCTGTCTCGTGTGCATAAATCAAATAAACAGTGATAAAAAAATACCCAAAGGGACAACAGAAGGTTCTCTGGAATTTTACACAATGAGGTATTTAGCAATTACACCACAATTTATATTTACTGGGTCCTTTACAAGTATTTACTCATTAAATCTCACTGTGTTCCTCGTGAGGTAGGTCAATGCCATTAGTCGGATTTTATTGTCCCAATAACCGAAGCCCCAAGTCCTTAGTTAACTTTCTCAAGGTCGCGCTGCAAATGTGCAGTTAGGCAAAGTCTACTCTGCAGAATTCTGGCTCCCTCCCTTTAGCTTGCAGTTCTGGATGGCTTTCATCCCTGCGCCTCTTAATTAAGAATACAGTATCACCCCGCCATTTAGTTTTTAAAGTATTGATTAAGTACCTACTATGTGCCAAGCAATGGCTTAGGGGGCTGAGGGGCTCCAACAGCTCCTGCCCTCAAGGTGTATGTAAGGAATAAGGAAAATGACCTGGTTTGGGAATCCAGAATCTGATCAAGCTCTGAGCACTCCATCATGCCTGTATCTGTCACCTTCATGGTCAAATTGTTCTCGTCCATCCCTTCCACTGGGTGAAGTCCTCGCATGCCTGGGTTGGACACCCTCGAGTTGACCTACAGCTTTCAGGCTTGTCAGTTACTCTCTCACCTGTCTGCTGCAGTGTTTTACTGGGCTGTGGCTCCTGTGTGTGCTACAGCTTCTTAGCCTCACAGGTGAGATAGCTGAGTGAAAAGTGGACGCCAAAGGTGGATGAAGAGCTCTGCAAAGGGCTTGGTATGCCTCACACTAGAAGTACTAGTCCACAGAGGCTTCCTGGAGAAGTAGCATGAATTCAAGCTGAGGACTTTCCGAGGAAAGGGCATATTCAAGCCTGAACAAAG
Organism: Monodelphis domestica; assembly: GCF_027887165.1. NCBI lineage: Eukaryota > Metazoa > Chordata > Mammalia > Didelphimorphia > Didelphidae > Monodelphis > Monodelphis domestica. The sequence goes on along the minus strand of NC_077229.1, from coordinate 505,325,409 downwards.
GCATGGAAACAGGAGGCTCTGATTGATTAGTATCCATACATTCTTTAACTTGACCCCTCCACAAGCCTTCTGGTTATGTAGCCTTCCCTTCCGGGTGTGTCCAATCCCTTGACCTATTATTTATATTTCCCCACTATATATCCTCTCAACTCAAGACCTTTCCTTCAGAAATAGAAAATTCTGGAAACGAGCACGGCTGGGTCCATGATTCAGATAAACTGAATTAGATAGACGGAATGTGAGCTTATAGCTCTTATTATCTCTTGATCTCTATTGATATATGCTGTATGGGAGATACTAGCAACCATCCTGTAACCTTACATGTGTTTCCCTCAAGTACCATGATGGCCATATAGGGGAAAGAGATTCCCATGCAAGTTCTGTGGCAGCATCCTCCAGCATCCTGCTTCAGAATTCTCCCACTCATTTGACTCTGATGCAGAAATCCTCCCTCAAGAATGCATCACCAGAAGCTGCCAGCCTCCACACTTGTCCTTACTTACTCTCTGCTTTCACAGGGAAACGCACACCTGAACCACCCATTTCAGTAAAGAGTGGTTCCTCTCCCTCCCTGCTCAAACACTTGGCACTTCCAGTCCAATTTTCAGTTATCCCTTACCACATCATATAGTCTAGTTTCCAATATTTGGAAACGCCAACGACCGACCCTCTTTTAGCAGAACTAATATGCCTATGAAGTTCCAAAATAGATGGATTTGGGGTGAATAGTCACTTTTTAAAAGAATTTGACAGTTTAATCAGAGGAGTCGCAGTTGTCAGGTGCAGAATTAGAGTAGGAAAAGACCCTGCCGGCTATCTAGTCCAACCCCATCATTTTGCATATGGAGAAACTGTGATCTGACTGGACTCAAACAGATAATTAAATGGCAGGGTTGGGACATGAATCCAGAGTCTCTGATTCCACATCCTATACTCTTTCCATTCCATCAACACATACAATATTCAGTGAGCATATTTATTCCCCTTCTTGTTCATCTCATTTGATTTAGAAATATCTTCTTCATTTCCTTCAGACTATCTCCATGGTGACTTTTCTCATTACTCCCCAAACTCAGAGGTTAAATCAAGTGGAACTTCAAAGTTGATACCCCTTTTAAAATTCAGAATTTTCCCTACTTCCTATTGGGGAAAAGGGAGGCTTGAAAGGGAACAAATATATATGCCTTGATATTGCATGAATAGCCCTCAGCAATTGTTGCTAATGGCATGAGTCCTAAGTCTTCAGTGGGGGTATGAGTGCATTCTAAATTGAGGAATCTGATTCATGGCCCAGGGGCCATTCAACTTTTCTTTTTTTTTTTTTTTTTTTTTTAAATATATTTTATTTGGTCATTTCCAAGCATTATTCGTTAAAGACATAGATCATTTTCTTTTCCTCCCCCCCCCAACCCCCCATAGCCGACGCGTAAGTCCACTGGGCATTAGATGTTTTCTTGATTTGAACCCATTGCTTTGTTGATAGTATTTGCATTAGAGTGTTCATTTAGAGTCTATCCTCTGTCATGTCCCCTCAATCTTTGTATTCAGGCAGTTGCTTTTTCTCGGTGTTTCCACTCCCATAGTTTATCCTTTGCTTATGAATGGTGTTTTTTTTTTTCTCCTGGATCCCTGCAAGTTGTTCAGGGACATTACACCACCACTAATGGAGAAGTCCATTACGTTCGATGATACCACAGTGTGTTTGTCTCTGTGTACAATGTTCTCCTGGTTCTGCTCCTCTCGCTCTGCATCACTTCCTGGAGGTTGTTCCAGTCTCCATGGAACTTCTCCACTTTATTATTCCTTTTAGCACAATAGTACTCCATCACCAACATATACCACAGTTTGTTCAGCCATTCCCCAATTGATGGGCATCCCCTCATTTTCCAGTTTTGGGCCACCACAAAGAGCGCAGCTATGAATATTTTTGTACAAGTCTTTGTGTCCATTATCTCTTTGGGGTACAGACCCAGCAGTGCTATGGCTGGGTCAAAGGGTAGATATTCTTTTGTCGCCCTTTGGGCATAGTTCCAAATTGCCCTCCAGAATGGTTGGATCAGTTCACAGCTCCACCAGCAATGAATTAATGTCCCTACTTTGCCACATCCCCTCCAGCATTCATTACTTTCCTTTGCTGTTATGTTAGCCAATCTGCTAGGTGTGAGGTGATACCTCAGAGTTGTTTTGATTTGCATCTCTCTGATTATAAGAGATGTAGAACACTTCTTCATGTGCTTGTTAATAGTTTTGATTTCTTTATCTGAGAACTGCCTATCCATTTCCCTTGCCCATTTATCAATTGGAGAATGGCTTGATTTTGTGTACAATTGATTTAGCTCTTTATAAATATGAGTAATTAAACCTTTGTCAGAGGTTTCTATGAAGATTTTTTCCCAATTTGTTGTTTCCCTTCTGATTTTAGTTATATTGGTTTTGTTTGTACAAAAGCTTTTTAGTTTGATGTAGTCAAAATTATTTATTTTACATTTTGTGATTCTTTCTATATCTTGCTTGGTTTTAAAGCCTTTCCCCTCCCAAAGGTCTGACATGTATACTATTCTGTGTTTACCCAATTTACTTATGGTTTCCTTCTTTATGTTTAAGTCACTCACCCATTTTGAATTTATCTTGGTGTAGGGTGTGAGGTGTTGATCTATTCCTAGTCTCTCCCACACTGTCTTCCAATTTTCCCAGCAGTTTTTATGAAATAGTGGATTTTTGTCCCAAAAGCTGGGATCTTTGGGTTTATCGTATACTGTCTTGCTGAGGTCGCTTTCCCCCAGTCTATTCCACTGATCTTCCTTTCTATTTCTTAGCCAGTACCAAATTGTTTTGATGACTGCTGCTTTGTAATATAGTTTTAGGTCAGGGACTGCAAGGCCCCCATCATATGTGTTTTTTTTCATTATTTCCCTGGATATCCTTGATCTTTTGTTCTTCCAAATGAACTTTGTTATGGTTTTTTCTAAATCAGTGAAGAAGTATTTTGGTAGTTCAATGGGTATGGCACTAAATAGATAAATAAGTTTGGGTAGGATGGTCATTTTTATTATATTGGCTCGTCCTATCCATGAGCAGTTAATGTTTTTCCATTTGTTCAAGTCTAGTTTTAGTTGTGTGGCGAGTGTTTTGTAGTTGTGTTCATATAGTTCCTGTGTTTGTCTTGGGAGGTAGATTCCTAGGTATTTTATTTTGTCTAAGGTGATTTTGAATGGGATTTCTCTTTCTAGTTCTTGCTGCTGAGCTGTGTTGGAGATATATAGAAAAGCTGATGATTTATGTGGGTTTATTTTGTATCCTGCAACTTTGCTAAAGTTGTTGATTATTTCAATTAGCTTTTTGGTTGAATCTCTAGGATTCTTTAAGTAGACCATCATGTCATCCGCAAAGAGTGATAACTTGGTCTCCTCCTTGCCTATTTTGATGCCTTCAATTCCTTTATCTTCTCTAATTGCTACTGCTAGTGTTTCTAGTACAATGTCAAATAGTAGAGGTGATAATGGGCATCCTTGTTTCACTCCTGATCTTATTGGGAATGCATCTAGTTTATCCCCATTGCAGATGATATTAGCTGTTGGTTTTAGATATATACTGTTTATTATTTTTAGGAATGACCCTTCTATTCCTATGCTTTCTAGTGTTTTTAATAGGAATGGGTGTTGTATTTTATCAAAGGCTTTTTCTGCATCTATTGAAATAATCATGTGATTCTTGCTAGTTTGCTTGTTGATGTGGTCAATTATGTGGATGGTTTTCCTAATGTTGAACCAGCCCTGCATCCCTGGTATGAATCCTACTTGATCATGGTGAATGATCCTTCTGATCACTTGCTGGAGTCTTTTTGCTAGTATCCTATTTAAGATTTTTGCATCTATATTCATTAGGGAGATTGGCCTATAGTTTTCTTTCTCTGTTTTTGACCTGCCTGGTTTTGGAATCAGTACCATGTTTGTGTCGTAAAAGGAGTTTGGTAGAACTCCCTCTTTGCTTATTATGTCAAATAGTTTGTATAGTATTGGGATTAACTGTTCTCTGAATGTTTGATAGAATTCACAGGTGAATCCATCAGGCCCTGGGGACTTTTTCTTAGGAAGTTCTTTGATGGCTTGTTGGATTTCAATTTCTGATATGGGATTATTTAGGAATTCTATTTCCTCTTCTGTTAGTCTAGGCAGTTTGTATTTTTGTATATATTCATCCATTTCTCCTAAATTGGTGTATTTATTGCCATATAATTGGGCAAAGTAATTTCTAATGATTGCCTTAATTTCCTCCTCATTGGAGGTGCTGTCCCCCTTTTCATCTTTAATGCTGTGAATTTGCTTTTCTTCCTTCCTTTTTTTAACTAGATTGACCAGTACCTTGTCTATTTTGTTTGTTTTTTCAAAGTACCAGCTTCTTGTCTCATTTATTAAATCAATAGTTCTATCACTTTCGATTTTATTAATTTCTCCCTTAATTTTTAGGATTTCTAATTTGGTTTTCTGCTGGGGGTTTTTAATTTGATCGCTTTCCAGTTTTTTCATTTGCATTTCCAATTGATTGATCTCTGCTCTCCCTTGTTTGTTAATATAAGCATTCAGGGATATGAATTTACCTCTGATTACCGCTTTGGCTGCATCCCAAAAGGTTTGGAAGGATGTTTCGCCATTGTCATTTTCCTCGATGAAATTATTAATTGTTTCTATGATTTCTTCTTTAACTAAACGGTTTTGGAGTATCATATTGTTTAATTTCCAATTGGTTTTAGATTTGGTTTTCCATGTACCATTACTAATCATTATTTTTATTGCCTTGTGATCTGAGAAGGCTGCATTCATTATTTCTGCTTTTCTGCATTTGTGTGCTATGTTTCTGTGACCTAATGTATGGTCAATTTTTGTGAATGTGCCATGTGGTGCTGAGAAGAAGGTGTATTCCTTTTTATCCCTATTTATTTTTCTCCATATGTCTATTAATTCTAATTTTTCTAAGATTTCATTCACTTCTTTTACCTCTTTCTTATTTATTTTTTGATTTGATTTATCTAAATTTGATAATGGTTGGTTTAAGTCTCCCACTAGTATGGTTTTATTGTCTATTTCTTCCTTCAATTCTCCTAGTTTCTCCATTAGAAATTTGGGTGCTATATTATTTGGTGCATACATATTGATTAATGATATTTCCTCATTGTCTATAGTCCCTTTTAACAAAATATAATTACCTTCCCTATCCCTTTTGATCAGGTCTATTTTTGCATTGGCTTTATCAGATATCATGATTACCACTCCTGCCTTCTTTCTATCAGTTGAGGCCCAGAAGGTCTTACTCCATCCTTTAATTCTGACCTTGTGGGTGTCAACCCGCCTCATGTGTGTTTCTTGAAGACAACATATGGTAGGGTTTTGGATTCTAATCCATTCTGCTATTCGTCTACGTTTTATGGGTGAGTTCATCCCATTCACGTTCAAAGTTATGATTGTCATTTGTGGACTCCCTGGCATTTTGATTGCCTTCCCTAATTCTAACCTTTTCTTCTTCGGCTCTACCTTTTAGTCCAGTGATTTACTTTGAAACAGTCCCCCTTGTCCCCTCCCTTGATGTTTCCCTTTTTAGTCCCTCCCTTTTTGTTCCCTCCCCCTCCCCCCTCTCTTACCCTCCCTTTTTGTTCTCCCTCTCCCCCTCCCCCCCTTGGTTTTCCCTTCTCCTTACCCTTGTTGGGTAAGATAGAATTCAAGATCCCAATGGATCTGGAGGTTTTTCCCTCTCAGAGCTGATTTCCCTGAGATTGAGGTTTAAGTAACCCCCCCCCCCCTCTCTTCCTCTCCTTCTTATAGGAGTTTTCTTCCCCTCCCCTTCCCATGTGAATCTTTGTGTGAGAATGATTATTCTATTTGGTCTTTCTTTACCCCCTATTTATACATTACATTTTCCCCACATGTTAGTATACATAGGTTGATATAAATGTAGTCCTTATAGAAGAGAGTTTGAGTAAAAGAAGAAGATAACATTTTCCCCTTTCCTTAATATTTACCTTTTCAGGTATTCCTTGCTCTTTGATTTTCGGTATCAAACTTTCCACAGAGCTCTGGTCTTTTCTTTGCAAAAAGTTGGAAGTCTTCTATTTTGTTGAATGCCCATACTTTCCCTTGGAAGTATATAGTCAGTTTTGCTGGGTAGCTGATTCTTGGTTGGAGACCCAGCTCTCTTGCCTTTCTGAAGATCATGTTCCATGCCTTACGATCATTCAGAGTAGAACTTGCAAGGTCTTGGGTGACCCTGATTGGCATTCCTTTATATCTAAATTGTCTTTTTCTGGCTTCCTGTAGGATTTTTTCTTTTGTTTGATAGCTTTGGAATTTGGCAATTACATTCCTGGGAGTTGTCTTTTGGGGGTTTAGTGTAGAAGGTGTTCTGTGAGCTCTGTCAGTGGCTGTATTGCCCCCTTGTTCTAGAATCTCTGGGCAATTTTCTTTGATTATATCTTGTATCACCATGTCCAGTTTGGTGTTTATTTCTGGCTTATCTGGGAGTCCAATTATTCTTAAATTATCCCTTCTCCCCCTATTTTCCAGATCTATCACCTTGTCGGTGAGATATTTTATGTTCTCTTCTAATTTCTTGGTATTTTGGCTTTGCTTTATTGATTCTTGCTCTTTTACACGATCGTTGTCTTCCAGCTGCCTGATTCTGGCCTTTAAAGCCTGGTTTTCTTTTACAGTTTGGTCAAACTGGTTTTGTAGATGCGTGAATTTCTTTTGCATTATTTCCAACTTTTCCTCCCAGAAGGCTTCCATCTTTTTGGTCATTTCTGATTCAAATTCTTCATAGGTTTGTGGAGAGTTTCCATTTCCTTTGGAAGGTTTTGGAGCATTTTCTTTTATATTATCTTCTGTCTGCTCTGTATTTTGTATTTTGGCTCCATAGAATGTGTCCAAAGTCGCCCCTTTCTTCTTATTTTTCTTGGTATTTTGGGGCTTCTGTGGTTCTGTGGAGTTTGCCATCTCTGAATGTGGAGGATTAGTTTTTCTTGTCTCTTTCTGGTGTTCAGAGGCAGTCCTGGGCAGATAGTTCTATGGGCTTTCCCTGGGTTAAACTGAATATGCCTCACTGGAACTGGAATGGAAGGGTCGGACCACGAGGCCACACTCTCCCCCCGGCTCGATTTCCGGAAGTTGCCTTCAGAATCCCTGGCCGTGAGGCTGTTTCGCAGGCCTGCGGGGGGATGGGCTGCCGCTTCCCCAAGCTCCGAGAGCACAGACTTTCACTGAGACTTGGATAGCAGGATCCAGCCCGTGAGGCTGTCTTGCCCGCCCTGAGGGTTGCTGTTGTTTTGACCAGCTCTTTGCAGCGGAGGCCCCAGGCAGTAACTTTCACCCGGACCGACCGGCTCTTTGCAGCGGAGGCCCCAGGCAGTAACTTTCACCCGGACTGGGACTTGGGTAGAAGACCCTGAGGGTTGTTGTTCCTCAGACCCTGCTCTCTGAGCCCGGCGCGGCTGCGGCTTCCGGGAGCCTTGGACTCTGCGCTCCTACCCCTGAGGTCCGAGTGATCTCGGGTTCTGGCTTTTGAGGGGAGCCGTACCTTTTGAACCGGGTCCAGGTCCAGGAGGAGGGTTCCCAGGGTCTGTGCTGTTGATCGTTTTGAATTTCGGCGCCTTAGGAGCTTCTAGTTTGAGATCGGTCGGGAAGGGTTTTCCGGAGATCTGAACTTCAGCTTTCTCTAAGCCGCCATCTTAACCGGAAGTCGCCATTCAACTTTTCAAAGAACTGAGATGGAACCTTTAAAAAACCCCATCAAATCCAACAAATCTATGCTCTAAATTTCAGTTGCCCCTGACCTCAAACACAAATAGTGGATATCTAAGACCTGCCAAAATAGTAGTTTGTTGGGAAAAGACCCGAGAGCTTTGTGGACAAAATAACCCCAAAAAGCCAATGTGATCTTAGATCAGTGGTGTCACTCAAATAGAAAAGGGAGCCACTAATCCATACTTAGGGATCCCTGCAATCTTTAGAGTGATCTAGTTTTTAAATGTAATGTTCTATGTATTTTATTCTACAATTTAATCTGATGAGTCCCAGTGGGTCACAGGATTCTAGTGGGAACGGATCCTAAAGGCTATCTAGGACAACTCCCTCATTTTGCAGATAGGGAAACTTGGCTGTCAAGTGACTTGACTGGAAGCAGGCAGATGGTTGAATGGCAGAGTTGGGATATGAAGCCAGAGCCTCTGAGTTCTCACCCTTGAGGCACCTGATTATAATTCCAAGAAGGCCCTCTAGGGACTCTGGGGGCTCTTCTAATATTCAGTTTCTGTGGTTCTGTGAATTAAAACAAATTAAAGTAGAGCAGTCAGATTGCTGATATTATTCTGTTTTCTGCATTTTTCATTTATTTTGTTAAATATTTTCCAATGATGTTTTCATCTGCTTTGGGCTGCACTCAGGAGCACATGCTGCCAGTTTGACGCCGCCATCTTACCTAACACGAAGGAGATTGTGGGTCCAGTAGGGAGGGTGGTAATAGTTCCAGTTTAAGAATTGGTAAACCACAGAGCTCCCACACTAAAAGTGATGAAGATTGTGAGAAGTCTTTGAAAACACGCCATAGGAGGAAATGAGATGTTCAACTTGAAGAAAAGGAGATTTCTACTGGGATATGGTAACTGTCAATAAGTATATGAGAAGTGGTATATGGAAGAAGAATTTGACTTGTTCTCTTTGGCCAGAGAAAAAGTGGAGGCTGAAGAGATACCATGTAAGGATAAGGATCTTAACTAGGTCTGTCCAAGAGCAGAATGGAACTGGGCATTAGTGGTCCTGGGCTCCCCCTCACTTGAGGACTTTCAGCACAGGCTGCACTGTTACCTGCAGAGAACGCCGTAGATCAGATTCTTCTTTAATCGGAGATTGGACTCTGAGGTTTCTACCTAACACTGAGTACAAGAGATTCTGTGAGGCAAAAATAAAAATGAAAAAAAAAATCCCATAGCAGTGTTTAACCAATCCCAGAAGAGGAGAAATTCTGCCTCACCTCTCTAACATAAGCCTTCACACTACAATTTAAGCCCATTTCCTCTTGCTGTTTCCTAAGTGGATGATGGAGAACAAGCAGTTACTGTATTCAATATTTTCTCTCGCTGCAGGCCACTGAAAACTCTCTCTAGAACGGTGGTTTTTAAACATTTTGAGATTAGGGAAAACCCTATGGCATTGCTTTTCATGCCCTCAAATTTTGAGTCATGGTGAGGCGTGAAAGAGAGGCTTGCTGTGATGGATGGCAGATCAGGATGCTGTAGGCCTGGGAGAGGGGCACAGAAGTAATCCTGTGTAGCTCTCACCCCCGTGGCACCTGATTGCAATTCCAAGGTGGCCATTCAGGGACTCTGAGGACCTTCCAACAATGTGGTTTTGTGCTTAAAAAAAATTTAAAGCAGAAGAGTCAGATTCCTGATATGTGGCTTGAAAAACCAGAAGATGGAAGCCCAGCTTTTGGGTGGTAAGTATTCCTAGGAGGGTGGAGGAACCAAAGCTTGCAGTAAGCTGTACTCTTCTCAATTTAAGAATGGGTACCAATGTGGAAGAGAAGATGCATGGCTACAACGTCCTTTCTTTAATGTGTATGGTACCATCACAATGGGTGACATCCAAACCACACGTGGTCTACAACATGGGATGGGAGTTACAACATGATGGCATGTGATGGATGATATAGAATAGCCATCCACCAATGTAACAACACCTCCTAGAATGAGCCTTATAAATACTTGTATGTTTTCTGACTGGGCCTGTTCGCTCCAACCTCTCCTTTCTGGAAGGTCTAGATTCTTCATGATAGATGACCACCACCACACAGCTATATTCAGACTCCCTAATAGCTTGGTTGAAGAGAAATGCACTATTATTGATCATGTATTTTCCATCCCACCTTTCTAGATAAATGCTTTACTCCTCCTCTACATTCTAATCAAAATTAACTTACTTGTCATTCCTAAATCATAGCATCCCATTTCCTGGGGCAATGCTCTTGCCTAGACTACTTCTCATGTCTAGAATATGTTCCCTCCTCCATTCAGCCTCTTAGATTCCCTTATTGTTGTTGTTCAGTCCAGTCTGGCTCTTTGTGACCCCATTTGGGGAAATTGGAGTAATCTGTCATTTCCTTTTCCAGCCCATTTTACATGAGAAAACTGAGGTAAACAGAGTTAATTTTACTTGCCCTGGGTCAGGCTGCTAGTAAGTGTCTGAAGCAGATTTGAACTCAAGTCTTTTTTACCATAGGCTCAGGACTCTCTCCAATGCATCTCCTAGCTGCCCCTTAGATTCCCTAATTCCCTTCAAAGTTTAATTCCTACTTAAGATTCTTCTTAACTTCCCCCCAAGTTTCTGGAGTTCCCTCAGTCAATGTGTGAGTGCAATTTACCTTGGTAAAAAGTAAAGACTTGCCATAGTGGATAGAGAGCTGACCTTAGAGTCAGGAAGCCCTAGGTTCAAATTGTGGGACTGTGGGCAGGTCACTTTACCTTATGATACTCTAAGCAATTCTTTAAGATTCTAAACTTGCCAAAAAGGTCTCAGCACACACTGGGATAGGGAAATTCCTCATCTGAATGAAATCATAAGCCCTTTCCCTAGTGCCTGCTACATAGCAAATGCTTATTCAGCATTTTGTTGGTTGACTGATTGATTGCCTTAGCTAAGCTTGCCCCCAGTTCCCATTTCCTGAAGTGTTCCAAGGAACTTCATGGCAAAACAGAAATGCAAATGAAATATGCACTCCACCACATCTCTCTGCCTAATCAAAATATGCCCAACTCTCTCCATGAACCTTCCTGGATTCCACTATCCTACAGAGATTTCACACTCTTCTAATCTCCTAGTGCCTGAGGTGGAAAGGAAAACTGAAGCAAGTTCTGGATTTTCTGCCACTCAGGTGGAACAAACAGCAGTTGGAATGTTAGAGAGAAGATATTGACAAGAATGACAGTTGGTGGGGGGAGAGGAACTTGGAGAGTGACAGTTGCTCTCTAGTCTCTCTTTCCTGGCCCTTGGACTGGAAGGAGTGCCCTCTCCCTGTCTCTGGATAGAAGTACCTCTATTCCTGATTTTCCCAACTGTGTGCTCTACCTGGATTCCTGTGATCATGTCATCAGACAAAAGGATTTAAGGGGAGTAGTTTGAACTGTAAGGTCTTTAGGGGCATTAGTCTGAAGAGACAGACCCAATCAGCTCTTAAGATCAGAACCTTTGCTTCCTCTTGCTGTATACCGCTAATTAAGAAAGCTAGCATAGATATAGCATAGACAGAAATAAAAGAAACCCTCCACCAGCCTGTGAGGCCTGGCCTCAGAAACCCTCCACCAGCCTGCAAGGCCTGGCCTTAGCTCAAAAGCTGAGAGAAACTCAAACCCAATCTAGGGAAATCCTGATTCCCTCTTCCCTGATATCTTCCCAATCCAAACTTGTTATTAAAATTCATCTTTATTTAAATGACAGTCAGATAAGAGGATTATCATTTCAGGGGGACATAGAGGGAGTTGAACCTCAGGACAGCCATTCAACCATAAACAATCCTTATCACCCCCTGCTGGGTGACCTTGATCTGGGAAGAGGTTTGTCCCTCAGGAGGGTCCATGCTTACCTGCTCTGGGATATTTTCAACATCAATCAATAGAGAAGACATCCCCTCAGTCTATCATAGTTGGCCCATTTCTGGGAACCCCCATTTTTCAAAGATAGCCTCTCAGCAGGGGGCATCTCTCTCCTTTTACCTCACCAGAATCCATTTTCCCTCTATTCCTTCAACTCCTTCATTCCCTGTTACAAAAACCTTCCTTACCCCTGTAACTTTTTCAATCTTCTATAAATCGTGCCATGGCTACTCGTTTGGTAATTAACCCTTTTCTATTCTTGTACTAACAGGACTAGACAGAGTAGGTACTGGACCTTTGATGTCTTTGCTATGTGGAATATCTTCTCTGTAACTATTGGGCTTAAAGAGTTTCCTAGAATATTGAGAGAATAAGCCACTTGCCCAGAGTGACATTGCCAACATGAACCAGAAACTAGACTTGAACTCAAGTTTTCCTGATTCCAAAGACTGCACTATCCACTTTGCAACACTGCCTTTCTTGTAGTATTATTTTTCATTATTATTTATTCCTCCTATTTTTACTTACTTTTTTGATGAGTTATGTCCCCATTTAAATCACAGATCAAGAAGTAAAAGTGGTTTTATTTTTATCTAAGTCTTTTTTTCATTTTACAGTTGAAACTAAAGGTTGGAGAGAAATAGGTTGGACAAGGTCACTTAATTAGAATATAACAGAGCCATGATTTGAACATAGGTCCTGTGACTACAGGGACAGCTAGGACATGGTATAAAGATAGAGTGCTAGACCTAGAGTCAGGAAGAAGAGTTTTCCTGAGTTCAAATCTAGCCTTGGACATTTAATAGCTGTGTAACCATAGGCAAGTCACTTAACCCTGTTTGCCTCAGTTTCCTCATCTGTAAAATGAGCTGGAGAAGGAAGTAGCAAATATCTTTGACAAGAAAACCCTAAATGGAGTCTGGATGAGTGGGAAACATCTAAAAATGAGTAAACAGCAACTGTGGCTACAAATCCACTGATTTTTTCCCTACTATACCACTTTATACTTTCTTTTATTTCCCACAGTATCTAGAACATTCTCTGACATGTATTATATGTTCCAAAAAATTAGTGGGTTGATTGCCATCTACTATGCATACTCTTTTGGGACCATGGGTCATAAATTTAAAACAAACTAGAAAGAACTTAAGTTTGACTAAAACACTGAGAAAATGTTCCATTCCACCATCCCTCCAAAAGCCTGAGGGAAACTAAAATTAATGACAACTGCTTTCCATAAATGTACTTATTAGCCCATGGCTTCTCCAAGGCACTGTCTCTATGACATCAAAAACATGCAGTAAGTTCAGCAAAAACAAAATCATTAACTTCAATGAAAAAAATTCAAATTGTTGTTTGGATTTGTATAGTCATGGAAATAATCTACCCCTGGTTTTCTGGGATGACTCTACTTTCAGAAAAAGAAAGTGTTAAAAGAATTATTTTAAGAAGATTACAAAAAAGAATGCTTTTAAAATCAGATCTCATGTCCCAATTTTTGGCTCAGAAAATGAAGTCATTGTGTACAATGTAAGCATAATGACCAAAAAAAATCATTTGATTTTTAATATTATTATTATTTTTTTTAGCATCACTGGCATAAGACTTTGTGAGCCAATAAATACAGGTATCCCTTCCACACTGAGATTTTCCCCCTTCATAGTTTTGATATATTGTGGTCTAGAACAAGAATTAAATGAGGATTTTGGAGGAGTTTTGCAGAAGCCAATGATGGCACATGAAGGTCAACAGACAACATAGAAACGTAGTTTAGGAACTCAGAAATTCATAAAATATATGTATAGTATTATATAATATAAACATTTTATCTTTTAATATCATAAATATACACAATATCTTTTTTTAAAGTTAAAATGAGCAAAAAGTTAAACTTTATAAAAAGAACATTAAAGTCATCAGATGACAACCAGAGGTTAGAAATGGAGAGATATCTTCAGTAACTCATAAATACATATAAAGTATTATAAACACTCCATAAAAGAAAAAAGAAAAAATTAATATTTCTTTTCTGGTACAAAGAGTGGGCCAAAAATTTTTATACAGATTTTCCAGATTACTGGGTTTGTGTGGGGGTGTCGTGCCCTGAACCCCTCCCATCCTATCCCCCCATGATATGGAAGGGATACCTGTAGACATAAAGCATAATTGCCCCCTCAGGTTGCCCTAATTCCCACCACAGCCAATATGACCACATGGCACGCTAAACTCATGAACCTGCCTAAGCAAATCTGAATTTGTTCTATGGAAAATATATTATTCCAGGGCAGGTAGGTGTCTCAGTGCATTAAGAATCAAGCTTGAAGTCCAAAGGTCCTGGTTCAAATCTGGCCTCAGACACTTCCTAGCAGAGTAACCTTGGGCAAGTCACTTAACCCCACTTGCTTTACCCTTATAGATCTTTTATTTTGGAACTGATACTTATTATAATTTCTAAGACAAAACATATAGTTCCATACTCCTGTGCTTATTTAAAAGAAATTGGCAGAAAGAACTAAAAACAAACTTGACTGGGTATATACCCTACAATTTGGCGGCCCAGATCATCCCCATGTCTGGGTGGATATGTGGAGTTTGGAGTGTGGAAGAATAAAAAGTTCTTAATTGTACAATAGATGCATTTTTATTTTTATTACATATTTTTGTCTTTGGTATTATTTTGCTTATTGGATCTATGAAAGTAAATGTTGTGGGCAGCTAATTGGATCAGGGATAGAGAGTCATGCCTGGATATGGGAGGTTCTGGGTTCAAATGTGACCTCAGAAACTTCCTAGTTGTGTGACCCTGAGTAAGTCACTTAACCCCTATTGCCTAGCCCTTTCCTTGGGATCAATACACAGTATTGCTTCTAAGATGGAAGGTAAGGGTTTTTTTTTTTTAAAGAAAGCTAATGTGGCATATACTTTTCCAGCTATGTCTATTTACTTCCATGATGAAGGAAACATTGTGCTAAGGTCATTTGACTAGCGCTCTGCAAAATGGATCAAATTGAAAAAGAAAGCAGGGCTAGCTAATGGCTGAGAATTCAGGGCTGATTTTGATTAGGCAAATTTTCAAATCCACTTATTGTTTTGACAACTTATCAGTAACCCCCAAAAGAGGCTTTGTTGATTGCTGGAAATGAACTAATTCTGGTAACCATTGACAGATGACACTTCTGCCCAATTTGGTCAAGGTAAAATGGCAGGACAAGCATGGGAATCACCAATGAGTGGCTCTCAGCACCAAGTTATATATGGAAGATGTATGGAAGGACATGGACAAGAAGTTCACAGGATGAGAAGGCATTCTAGTTGCAATCTTCAGCAGAAGAGGCAGTGCTCACCCGGTAAGACCAAGAATCCCTTGAAATTATTCAAGCAACTGTTATGGTGGCATCATACAGGTGTTGTCCCTCCTTTGTTTTCAAAGAGGAACAGTAATATCATGGGATGATGTCTTGACTTGTGAGTGAATTGGATTTAAGTGAGGCAGGGTTGCCCAAAGCCATCAGACTCATTCTCTCTTCCAATCATCCAAGTCCAGTGGCCAGACAATAGTCAGGGCAACTGGTGATGCCCTGGGATGCAGTGGATGACCTTGGAATCTCTGGTGTTTGACCAAGCTCTAAATGTTCCACAGAGCCTACTTCAGCCATATTCTGGGTGGTTATCATGTAGATACAACCCAAGACACCTAGTCATTTTGACTGGGGGATCTTCAGTCAATAATACCATCTCTCGAGGTACTGAAATTGGGTCAAAAATTCATTTGCATTAATGCAATAAATTAAAACTTTTCTATAATGTAATCAGGGAGGATACCTAGTGCTACCTTTTCATGGTTTCATGGGAAAAAGGGAAGACATTTAAACTCTACGGATTCATTTCATCACATAGCAATGCAAAGCAGGAATCAGAAACCAACCATCTTCATTGCAATTCATTTCAATCAGTGTTTATTGAGTACCTACTATGTGAAACCCCTAGTGAGAGATTTGGTGTCTCATACAAGAGAGGGAAAGTGGTCAGTTGGTAAAGCCCCAACAAGCTTGCAAGTTTCCTTGGCTGCAATGAGCTGAGATTTTCCCTTTTTCTACTCCTGTACGGGGTCCCTAGCTACTATACCTCTGGAGGACACTCGGGAGTTTAGGAGACTTTCTCTGGAAGTCTTTTGTGGTCCTCCACTACTTGAAAATCAGGATAGAGTTTGTGTAGATTGGATTTGAGAAAGGATAATATATCCTACATATTCAGAACTCAGAGCTGCTCATCTGATCCCCCCCCCCAAATTGAGCTCAATTTACTATCACTGGCAAAAATTAACTACTGCTGGGCATCTATATGACAGACCAAGTCATAGATATATGTTTAAGGCCATGGCAGTATAGTAGATAAAACAACTGAACCTGAACTCAAGAAAACCAAAGTTCAAATCTTACCTCATATTGCTAGCTATGTGAATGTCAAGGGTAAGTGTTGTTTTTTTTCTCAGCCTCAGTTTTCTCACCTATAAACATTTATATTTATATCAGGGTTACTGTGAAGATCAAATGAGATAATGTATGCAAAACGTTTTGCAAACACTAAAGTAATGATGGTTCTTTTTAAAAATGTTTTTATCCTTCTAGTTCTGAAATCCTATGAATTGCTTTACTAATGTTATAAATGTGACAAAAGTGAACAAAATTAATGCAACTGGGACAAAAAGCAAATTGGTTGACCTAAAGAAAACTCATTATATTAAATGTCTCGTGTAATCATCTGACATCAAAAACATATAAATTTTTAACAGATAATTATAAGACCAAAAGTCATTCTCCCACAAATAAGTAGTCAAAGGATATAAACAACTTTCTCTAAAGAATAGCATAAATAAATAGCAACCACATAAAAATGATACAAATCATCAATAAGAGAAATTCCAATCAAAACAACACTGATGTTTTATTTCACCTCTAACAAACTGGTAAAAATGACAAAAGATGGTAATAATCAAGGTTGGAAGAGTTATGAAATAACAGGTACACTAATACATAGTTGGTGAAATTGTAAATTGGTTCAACCATTCTAAACAAATTTAGAATTAGGCAAATAAAGTGACTAAAATTTCCATACCCTTTGAAACAGATTCCATTTTTAGGTATAAACCTCAAAAAAAGATCAATGGCAAAAAGTGTAAAAAATGGAGACTTGAACCCAGGACTCCAGTCCCCAGAAGTCCTTGCTCACTTCCCAGAATACTTTGTAATCGCACTGAATTCTCACCTCGGTGAGATCACAAATTATTATTTAAAGGAGTTCTCCGCCTACTGAGGCTCTCTTCCTATTTCCACTTCGAGGCCGACGTGTCTCTCTACCTAGCAGGCAAGATGTGAGGGGTTGTAAATGGGCTCTCTGGGCCTAGACATGTGCTTTTCTTACTTGTATATTCTTAATTTCTCAACCTTTAATAAACCTCCAAAAAATATAATACTCCTTGCAGAAAGAAACTAATTGTTACCTGCCTCAGTTTCTCCTAAATTTTAATCATAACAGTTGAATTTTAACTGTTACAAAAGAAATGATGATTGTACACCAAAATCATCTTTGTTTTGAAAGTTCAGGTAGCAACACTTTTTGTGATAGCAGAGAACTGAAAACAAAGCCCATATTTAGACAAATTGTAGTGTGTAAATATAATAGAATATTAGTCTGGTGTAGGAAAAAATGAACATAAAGAATACTGAGAGGCATGGGAATTGATGCAAAATTAAGTAACCAAAATCAAGAAGATAATATAGACGATGACTTCAACAAAGAAAATATAAAGAGTGATAACAATGGAGTAACTAAATTAGAATGCTACAAATTCAGAATGACCAAGCTTGATTCCAAAGAAGGATAAGAGGATTACATGTCTCCCTACTCTTTTGCAGAAGTGGAGGACCATGGACATGGGATATTTCTTTTTAAAACCCTTACCTTCCATCTTAGAATCAATATTGTATATTGGTTCCAAGGTAGAACAGTGGCTAGGCAATAGGGGTTAAGTGACTTGCTCAAGTTCACACAGCCAGGAAGTGTCTGAGACCAGATTTGAGTCCAGGACCTGCCATCTCCAGACCTTGCTCTCTATCCATCTCCAACATCATCCCTCAACACCAGGTTTTTTTGATACATTATTTAGTTATGTGGAACATTTTTTACTTTCTTTCTTCACACTTTATTATATTCAAAAACTCTCTTTGAATGTTGGAGGGAATGCAATGGGAAATACACATAATGGGAAAAAAAAGTTATGAATGACATTTATTTTCAAAATAGAGGAACCCAAGGCAAGATATTAGGTTCAAAAGTCTCCGGAGATTGCTGAGGGGGAGAGGGAAGTAGAAAATATTGTGATCCAGAAAGAACATCTATGCATAAAGATCTATCCAGAGTGAGTGTTAAGTAAGGATCAAGGGAAATAAGAGAATTTTGTTGTTGGGCAGTCATGTTTTCAGTCTGAATCTTTGTGACCCCATTTGGGGCTTTCTAGGCAAAGATGCTAGATTGGTTTCCAATTTCTTCTCTAACACATTTGATAGATAAGAAAACTGTTAAGTGACTTGCCTAGGGTAACATAGCTAGTAAGTGTCTAAGCCCAGATTTGAACTCAGGAAGATTAATCTCCCTGATGCTATTTACTGAGCCACCTAGGTACCCTCAAGAAACCAAGACAGGGATTCATTAGTCACAACGGGAACTAGAAGAGGGTTCTCATTATTAGATAGAATTCTCTTGCCAGTGAACGCTTTCTATTTGCAAACAACACTCTGCCTCTACTAGACCATCCTCTCTACTAGCCCTGGTGCTGGGGCTTGAGATCAAAGCTGGAAAATTTTTTGTAGTCTTTCCATCAGAAATCTTTTTTTTATTCTAGTATAAGAGATCACTCCCTCACTGACAAGCATAGACATTGAAATCTTCTTAGGCATGTTAAGAAGTTAGAAACTGCATCTGAAGTGTTCCCACTCACCTCCTGCACTCTTTCCAACAGAGGGTATCCCAGACTTTCCACCTACCAAGCCCACCTTTCAGCTCCCAATAGCTTAGATCAGTGCTCAGACTCAAGCAAAAATGGGGGTCACAAATCTTATGTATATAAAGATCCCTATAGGTTATATATTTATAGTTCTTTACTGTCAGATTTCTGCTCTTTGCCTCAGTTTCCTCATCTGTAGAATGAGAATAATAGCACCTATATCCCAAGATTGGTGTGGGAATCAATTGAAATGATAATTGTAAACCATTTAAAACAGTGTCCGATCATGTAGGAAGTGCTCTCTAAATGTTGGCTACTAAACCCCTTTATTTTGGTATCTGGCACATAGTAGGTTTTTTTTTTAAAAACCCTTACCTTCCATTTTAGAATCAATACTGTATATTAATTCCAAGACAGATGCAGTATAAGGGCCAGAAAATTGGGAATAAGTGATTTGCTCAGGGTCACATAGCAAGGAAGTATCTGAGGATAGATTTGAACCCACAATGTCCCCTTTCTAGGTCTGACCATAGTAGGTTCTTAATAAGTGCTTGTTGAACTGACTGATTTACACTTAATTCATATTCACAGACTGACTCACCAAAAAGTAGCATTTTTTTCTCCAAGAATAGGTGCCACTAGCTGCCACTCGTTTTTATAAAATGTTCGATAATGGGGTTGGTGTTTGGTAATCACTTTTAAAATGGGGGAAATGAGGAGAGGGGTATTTGGTCCATTCAGACTTGAAATGGACCAAGGACTTGAAAATGGTTGGGGAATATGGGACCTCACCATAATTATTACAGTATTACTTGACAAGTCCTCCTTGCTTTTGCCTTCTACAATTACTATTTCATCACCAGATATTTGACCACCAGGTAATGCTTTTTCTCAGCCCTATTAGACCTCTAAGGACCACTTGCTGAGGCAGAGAAGGTCTCAGTGAAGGGAGTAGCTAATGAAGCCAGAGATCCTTGAAGATCTCCTAGTAATATTTAGGAAATGGCTTATAGGGGCAGAAAGTCACTGAACTATCAAGGCAACTGACAGTTTTACTTCTTTATAAAGTCTTTTGTACAGTACGAATGCTTAATCTTTTGTAGTTTCCTGTGAGAAGGTTGCCCTTAGAGTCATGAATACCTGAGTTCTAGCCTGGGCTTTGACACAACCAGGCTGAGTAAGCAAGGACAAGCCACTTAATCTCTTCAGCACCCTGGGGAGTTCTCTAAGACTTTAAGTGAAAGATGAGTGAAATCTGCATCCTTAGGGAAAATGCACCACACCATTGAAATCTTGGACCTCTTAAAACAAAGGGGAAAATGGTGATTTGAAAAAAAAACAGTTCAAGAAGTAAATACTAAATAATTATAGTGATTTTTAAAAAATGATGGTCCTCATGAAACTCTGCCTCCTTGTTTTGAGTACATCCTAATAGATTTTGAGGCCAAAAGGTCCGCAAGAGAATAGTTTTGAGTTGGCACCATCACTGTCCTTGAACATATCAGTTTTTCCAGATAAGTGTCAATTTACAAAGAACAAGGAAAAAAAAGTTATGTTAGAACGTGCCTTGGGACACATTTTTTTCCAAGGAAAATTTTTTTAAAATCACCAAGTAAATCCAGTTTTTATGAGGTTTATGAAATGGCTTCTAGGTTTTACCAGTCTAACCATTTGCCCCTTTGGTTCTCTTGTACTGCTTCGCCATTTTTAAGAAAGGTTCACCCCTAATGGGGCAGTCATACCTCTCTGGGTGCAACCAGGTTGAGTTAGCACCGCCTTGCACTTCTGCTCTATTGTTCAATTGGGCTGAAGTCCTATAGTGGGGCAACATTATTGAACTTCTTTCTGCTTAGGTCTCTAGTTTCTATAGCTCTTCTATTACTATGTGGTAAGGCACCCTATAGGCACAATAAATAAATAATACAACACTGAAGCTATAACAAATCACAAAATACATTATTAAAAAATTAAGAAATAAATATCTCCCTCTTACTTAAATAGAGATTGATTTTATAATGCGGAATGCTGAGGAGAGCTGCTTGGAGATATATTAAGGCCTGGGGACAGGGAGAATACACTGTAATGGGTATTTTGCTCCCTCAGATGAGAGGCGGGGAGAAAAAACCTTCCCAGTGAATGGATGTGTTTGTGGAATGGAAGCTGATATCCTCTGTCTGTTCACAAGCCAGGTATAATGATACACTACTGACTTCATCATGTTAGGCTAGAAAAAACCTGCAGGGCACATCTGTCTTTTCTAACCAGAAACCGGTGAGCCTGGCTGGGGCTGGGGCTGATGGATGCAAAAGCTTGTGTCCTGGGAAGAAGCAGAGTAAACAACGTTTCCTTCCTTCATCCCTGAATGACCATAGAAACTTCCCAAAAGATGCTCCTGTGCCAGAAGGCTGCAGAATCTCTTGTCGAGCTGTTGGGTGCCAAGAGGAGATCTTAGGGTCATCAATTCAGAGTTGGAAGACACCTAAGAAGCCCTCTAGTCCAGCCCTTTCATTGTGCACATGAGAAAACTGAGCATCAGTGAGGTCTAGTGATTTATCCAAGTCATGGGTAAAGTGGGCAAGCTGGGATTGGAACTTTGAGTCCAAATTCAGTGATTCCATGCTAGCATTTGTGTAGAAAAGGTGAAATCTATTGTTCTGCACAATTTCAGAAAGTCGAGAATCTGTTGTTTCTTTGCATGGGTATCCAGAGGATTTAGCAGAAGAAATTTCATATGGGTAGTAGAAGGGAGAAAACCAGGTCAACCTCTTCACCTCCATGTAGCCATGACCTATATGAGGTCCCCAGACATTCTGGGGTTAAGAAAATAATTCAGGCTCCATGGGCTCATTTTGAAAGTGCCCATGGAGGGAAGACTGACCAAAAACTCCACTGTCCCTTTCCTCGCTTCAGTATCAGGTGGCAAGAGATTAAACTGGTGCCAAAATGATGCAGACAACTCATTTTCTGTGTCTTGTTTTTCTTTGCAAATAGCCAGTGTCTAAATGGTCCCATCTTCTCTCATAGTCAAGACCTTAAGCCTGATGGAATTTCCCTCTGCCTCTATGGGTCTCTCCCCGACAGAGAGAGAAAAGGGCAGAGAGAGAAGGACAGAGACAGTGTGTGTGTGTGTGTGTGTGTGTGTGTGTGTGTGTGTGTGTGTGAGAGAGAGAGAGAGAGAGAGAGATGAGGACAGACATAGAAATAAGCAGAAAGAGAGCATAGACATCTCAAATAGACATCTATAATTTTTAAATTATTAAAAATGGAGTGACGCAGTTTGGAAATGAGATAACGAATGAATACTTCTGGTTTCCAGGATTGCATCTGAAGTTGGTTTTTGTCCATGTTTTCCTTATGTGTATTCTTATGATCTTTTCATGTGTGTCCTTGGCTTTCCCTACCAGACAAGCAGGATTCATTGGCATTTTTGTTTAGTGTGTTCTTCTGCCCTGGGTAGTCAGCACTGTGCCTAGGAGCCAGTGCAGCTGAGTTTTAGGATCTCTGCCATCCAAGAAGGGAGGAGGGAAGGGAGTGAGGGTGACACTGATTGTCCAGAATACTGAAGAGGAAGATGGGCTGTCACTGGCTGATGCTAGGCTCACCTAGGCTCTCCAACTTTACACTTTTAGGTGGTATAGAAGATGATTCACAGAATGAAAGTGAGATCCAACTGCATTTCCAGAACTTAGGGAAGGTACCACCTCATTGGCAGAGGAGATATTTCCCTGGTAAATCTGTTAAATGCAAGAAAGGCAGAGAAGAGCGAGCTTTTACACCTGTGTACCTCTCTCCAGATTTGGGGTGTTCTGGAGCAGTGCCCCAGACAGCCCCCAGAGTTCCAAGGGCCAGAATTCCAGGCAGGACTGTGTTTATGTTGAACTAGCCCTTCCCTGTGCATACATTTCTAATGAAATGCTGGTGTACAAAAATTCTCCTGCAAACCACCAGTAATGTGTTTAAGAGGTCATATATACAGAAATCATGTTTTCTGTTTCCTTGATTCTAAGATTAGTCAATCAATCAACAGATATTTATTAAGTACTCACTATGTGTCAGCTACTGTGAGAGGCATCGGGTATACAAATTAGAAGTAAGACAGTGCCCTGCAGTGAGCATTCCAATTCTCCTTATGCTATTTTCAATTAAAATCTTTTTTTAAACCCTTAGCTTCTGTCTTAGAATCAATACTAAGTATTGGTGCCAAGGAAGAAGAACAGCAAGGGCTAGGCAAAGGGGGTTAAGTGACTTACACAGGGTTACACAGCTAGGAAATGTCTGAGGCCAGATTTGAATCCAGAACTTCTCATCTCCAGGCTTGACACTCTACCCACTGAGCCACTTAGTTACCCCCAATTAAAACTTTTAAAGAGAAAATTTATCAGGAAGTTTTTTTTCTTTTTTTTTAAACCCTTACCTTCTGTCTTAGAATCATACTAGATGTCAGATCCAAGGCAGAAGAGTGATAATGGCTAGGAAATTGCTAAATGGCTAAGTGACTTGCCCAGGGTAACATAGCTAGGAAATGTCTATGGCCTTGAACCAAGGACCTTCTGACTCCAGGCCTGGCTTTCTATCCACTGGGCCATCTAGATGTCCTTAGCAGAGGTTTTAAGCACAATATTTAAGATGGTTTCATCACAGGAACCTGTTCTTCTAGGTCCTCAGGGCTACCCAACTTCTAACCTAAGGCAGCTTTCTGAGTCCTTGATTGTGTAAGACTTCCATCTCCATGAATTCCTTTTCTCTCTAAGTCTTGTGGCAGCCTAGAAATCCTCTAAGATGTCTATGCTTCAAACAAAGGACATTACTCTAACTTCTTTCTCAAAAGTAGCATGTTCTTGGCACAAGTAGATGTTTAATAAATCCTTGTTAATTGATTGGATAAGGAAGAAAGCTAACAAACATTAATGGAGAGCCTACTGCAGACCAGGTGCTATGCTATGTCCTTTACAAATATTATTTCATTTGATTCTCATAACAACTCTATGGGGTAAGTGCAATTATTATCACGATTTTACAATTGAGGAGACTGAGATAGATAGAAGGAAAGTGACTTGCCCAGGGTCACACAGCTAGGAAATATGTGAGGTCAAATTTAAATTCAGATCTTCCTGATCATAGGCCCAGCTCTCTATTCACTCCATCACCTAGCTATCGCTAAGTTTAACATAATCAATTTTGAACTACAAATATGGTCAATTAAAAAGGGTTCATTTATTGAAAGCATTAGGAAGCATGTCTAATAATAGCAGGATGAAGAGATTTTTTTGATTGCTACAAAACTCAATCTTCATTTTGTAGACCTGACAAAAGACAAATTTATCAATTCCACTAAAATTTCAATTTATATTAAAAGAACATTTGCAATAGACTATTTGCCTTCCTTTTCTCCAATGCACAGAAATTACACCTTCAAAGTATAACTGAAAATTTGGAAGTCAGCTGCCCATTTTGTATCTAGAAGCATACTTCTGTGATCAATTGTTAACATGTTAAAACCAACTGGAAGATATCAGTTAGCTCAATTCTCCCTTGGTTCCTAAGGACTGTCTGTTGCTGGGTGTAAAAAGAAGAGCTGCCTCAGACCTACCAGGTGCAAGAGAGCATGTCAGGGATCTCTGCCCTTGACCCTGCCTCCACAGCAATAGGGAAGCTTGCCTACCAATGCAGGAATCTGTTCTCCCAGGTTCCCAGGGAACAGAGAGTATACACACCAGCATAACAAACACACTGACCATGAAAGTTATTTATATTTATAAATAAATATATAAATCAATCAATCAATACACACCATATTGTGATTATTTCTAAATTCTTCAAGACTTAAAGGATCTCTGGTATCATCAATGTGAATATTCCATTTCAATGCCAGTCAAAACCTCTCTATGAGTTGGGAGCTGTGCTTTGGGAACTCACAGAGCTAGAAGAATCTTTGGGTTCTTTTATTTGGTTTGCCCAACATCTCACAAGTGGTGTGTAGTACTGATAAGAGTTGAATCCAAGACCACTGACTCCAAATCTCACCCTCTTTCCAAAGGATCATGCTTCCTGTACAAAGAGGGCCATGGAGGCAAAAAGCAATTTGTATTTCCCAAGACCAACTTGCTGCTAAGTTTATATATATATATATATAACCAGGCTGATCCTTAAATAATAAAGTCTGTCTCTGAGCCCATATATTTTCAACACAATAATATACAAACAAGTCATTTTAAGTTCTCTATTTTAGTAGCCTTCTATCACTGGATACTCCTTTTCCTTAAGAAGTTTTCTCAGAATTGATGAGACCCTAATCCAGGCCACTATCTCATGAGAGGTCCCACCATGCTCACTCCTGATTTGACTTATTCTTTTTTTAAACACTTATCTTCTGCTTTATAATCAATACTATCTATTGGTTTCAAAGAAAAAGAGTGGGAGGCAGAGTCAGGATGGTGTCTTAGAGGCAGCAAAAGTTCAGACCTCCTCAAACCCTTCCTTACTGATCAAAAACACAATGCTTCAAGTGTAATGAAAACCAAATCTAACAACAGGACAGAGCTAGGGAACCCTCCTCTTGGACTCAACTTAAAAGGTACACCCCCCAAAAAGCCTGAACTCTAGAACGCAAGGGAAGGAAGAAGGAAAGTCCAAAGACCACTTCCCCACCTACAGTGCTGAGCCTCCAGTGGTGGTGGAATCTCTGGGCAGGCAAGGGAGCTAGTCTGAAGGGAGAATCTTGCTGGCAAAGCTGTGCCAGGTTCAGGGCTTAGAATATAGGCAGCATAGAGGCAGCTGGAGGAGAAGCACAGAGTAGGCAGCCCAGTTGCAGGCAAAATGCTCCATCTTGCACCACCCCTTTTTCTGGAGTTTTTAGCCTCAGGATATAGCCATATTTGCAGATCAACTCTGCCCTGGCTAAATCTCATCAGTAAGGGCAGATAAGAAGCCTTCAGAGGACAGGGAAGATCAAGGTCCAACACCCTCCCCCCACAGACTGATCTGAGAGCCTCGCTGATTAAGCTCCAAGGGCAAAGGCTTCAACAAACTACAGGCACCAACCTTGACAACAGGGCAGGAAACCCAGATCCTTTTCAGCTTCTGCTCTCAGCCAGGGAAGATCAGACTACCTGATCAAACAGCAGAACATAAAAGAAGCCCCTTTAGGACAGAACAGCCCAAACTCACAGATCCAGCACAAAATGAGAGAAGCAAGACTACAGAGGGGGAAGAAGGAGAAAATATGAGTAAACAACAGAAAAAGAAAAAAGAAATTACAATATACAGCTTCTGTCCAGGCAATGAACAAAGAGCAAATGAAACAGAGGAGGCTCAAGGAATACCAAGAAAAAATACAGAAACTCCAGCAAATTGGGCACAGGCTTTGGAAGAAGTCAAAATACAATTCAAAAAACAATTAAGAGAGGCCGAAGACAACTGGGAAAAGAACTTAAAAAGGAATATAAATCATCTGGAAATAGAAAATAGTGTCTTGAAAGCCAAAATTAATAAACTTGAAAATGAGGCAAAGAAGATGAAAGTTGACCTCCAAAGAAAATCAGACCAGAAGGAGAAGGATGACCAAAAAGCCAGGGATGAAATTCAGTCTTTAAAAACTAGAATGCAACAACTACAAGCAAACAACTTCACAAGGCAGCAGGAAACTATAAAACAAAATCAAAAGAATGAAAAATATTGAGGAAAATATGAAACACCTCAACCACAAAATGGAAGATTTAGAAAACAAGTCCAAGAGAGACAACTTAAGAATCATTGGTCTGCTGGAAGATCATGACAAAAGAAAAAGCCTGGACATCATTCTACAGGAAATTATCCAAGAAAACTGCCCCAACATTCTAGAACAATAGGGAAAAGTAGAGATTGAAAGAATCCACAGATCACCTCCTATACTTAATCACCAACTGACAACACCCAGGAATGTTATAGCCAAATTCAAGAACTAACAGACCAAGGAAAAAACATTACAAGCTGTGAAGAAGAAATCATTTGGATACCATGGAAATACAGTAAGAATAACACAGGATCTGGCTAAATCTACACTGAAGGACCCAAAGACATGGAATATGATATTCCAGAAAGGAAGGGAACTAGGTCTACAACCAAGAATCAACTACCCAGCAAAAGTGACTATATTCTTGCAGAGGAGAGTATGGTCATTTAATAAAATAGAAGACTTCCAAGCATTTGTAAAGAAAGGACTTGCCCTGAACAGAAAATTTGATGCCCAAACACAGAACTCAAGAGAATCATCAAAAGGTAATTAAGAAAGGGGAAAAACAAACAAACAAATAAAAAAAAAACTTTTTATGGGACCCAATAAGTTAAAATGATATGTATCCCTACAAGATAAGAGGATATTGGTAACTCTTAAAAATTGTCATTATCACCTGAGTAGCTAGAAGAATTATACTTAGAGAGAACAGTGAAAAACTGCATAAGATGAAATGCCAATACATATATATGTATATAGATATACGTGTGCATAAATATATATATACATATATATATATCTAACAAGAGGTTAATATTAAGAGAAATGTGAAAAGAAAAATGGAGTAAATTCATATGTCATAAAAAAGCGCATGGCAGAAGTGGGAGAGAACACCAATACACTGGAAGGGTAAAGAGGTTGGAGATAGGAAATACTTAATTCTTACATGCTTTGAAATTGACTCAAAGAGGGAAGAACAATCAAATCCATTGGGGCAGAGAATTGATTTTCTCCCTATAGAGAAGTAGAAGGATAACAAACAGACTGGTGGGGAGGGAAGCAATACAAGGGAGGAAGAGGTTGGGGAGTAGTTTAAAAAACTGTAAAGAAAATAAGAAAGGAATAAGAAAAGAGGGGGGTAGAAAGGGAAGTAAAATAAGGGTGGGAATTAGGGGAACTGATTAAAAACAAAACACTGGCGTAGAAGGAAAAAGTGAAAGAAGAAAGGACAGGATGAGGAGTAGAAATCAAAATGCTGGGAAATATACAGCTGATAATCATAACTCTGAATGTGAATGGAATGAACTCACCCATAAAATGCAAGCAAATAGCAGAATGGATTAGTAACCAAAATCCTACCATATGTTGTCTACAAGAAACACACATATGGAAGGTAGACACACATAGAGTAAAGGTAATCAGAAGTCAAAAGAGTGGTAAGGGCTAGGCAATTGGGATTAAGTGACTTGCTCAGAGTCACACAGCTAGGAAGTGTCCAAGGCCATATATGAACCCAGAACCTCCTATCTCCAGGTCTGGCTCTAAATCCACTGAGCCTTCTAGCTGCCCTTATTTGACTCATTCTTGATAATTAATTCCCCTCCTGAAAAGCAACCTCCCCCCCCGCCCCCATAGGTACCTTCTTCTACTCTCCATCTTTTTTTTATGTGATGTCCTTCCCCATCATTAGAATGCAAGGACTTTCTGACTGTCTGACAGTACTCCACACTGTAGGCACTTTAAAATATTCTATCTACTCAATCAAATCATAAAACCCACCAACAATCTTCAGCTCTTCTTTGTTGGTCTCTGGGACCTTCAAATAAACCAGTAAGTAAATTACAGCAGAAGACTGAAGGTTAAAGATTATTCTGCAGTCACCTCAGGAGCTGACCCAACTGGAATCCACCTGGCACTATCATTGTCCCTTGGTCATGAACAAAGAAAGATCATCTTACTCAACCACACTCAGAGATGATGTAGATGTTTGGGAATATGTGGTCAAGTTACTTTAATTCTCCATGCCTTAGTCTCTTCATCTGTAAGATGAGGGAGTTAAGCAAGATGATCTCTGATTCTTTCTGCTTTTAAATCTTTAATTCTATCAATTCCTGAAGGATGAACTAAATATAGACTATAAAATTTCAAGTTGGAAGGAATGTTAGAGATCATCTAATACAAACCCTTAATTTACTGTTAGCAATAACCATAACCATTTATATAGCACCTATAGCACCTACAATGTGCCAACCATTTTACAAATATTCTTTCATTTGATCCTAACAGCAATGCTGGGAGGTAGGTGCCATTATTATCCCCATTTTACACAAGAGGAAACTGAGGCAAACAGAGTTTAAGTGACTGGTTCAAGATCACACAGTCAGTATGTATATGAAACTGTATTTAAACTCAGGGTTCTGGGAGATAGGTGCAATTATTATTCCCATTTTATAGATAAGTAAACTGAGGCAAATAGAGCACAAGTGACTAGCCCCAGGTCACACAGACAGTGTCTGAGGTTATATTCAAACTCAGACCTTCCTGACTCAAGGCCCAGTATTCTAGTTACTGTACCATATAGATGTTTAGCTAGATGAGAACACTGAGTCAAGAGATAAAGGGACAGGTTTGAGGTCACACAGAGAGTAAGGGGAAGAACACAGTTAAGACTTTAACTTTTGGCTCCAAATCTAGCAGGAAATGAATTATGTAGGATAACATAGCAAGTTAACAGCTAGGATTGTCACAGAATCACAGAAATTCAGAATTAGAACAAGCCTGGGTGGCTACCAAGTTCAACACATTCTTGAAAAGAATCCCCACTCCTCCTCCAATATTCTTTAAAAATACCCATTTACTCAAAGATTTCCAATGAGGGGCCAGTCATTTATTTACTTATTTGTTTTTTTAATCTTCACCTTCTGTCTTAGAATAAATACTATGTTTTAATTTCAGACTAGGCGACAGGGATTACATGACTTACACAGGGTCACACAGGTAGGAAGCATCTGAGGTTACATTTTAACCCAAGAGCTATCTCTAGGCCTGATTCTCAATATACTACGTCACCTAGGCTGCCCCAAGCCCTCAATTTCTTAAGGTAGCCCATTGCCCTTTTGAATAATTTTAGTGGGTTTTTTAATCCCACCTCCATGGATCTCTTTGTGCCTTCTCTCCTTTGCCTTTTCCCCTCTAACCCCCATTGCTCCTGATTCTAACTCTTCGATGCCACAGTTTTTCAAAATCATAAAGACAACCATTTCATCCTCCCTCTTTCTCTTGATTCCTCCTCCAGTGGGCTTCTCATTACACTGCATATACACATGCCAATAATACATGAATTTCATGTGAGAAATAACAATGAGATGCATTTGCCAAAAGCAAATCTTCATGAGAATTCAGGACTAGAAACTATCCAAGGTCCCTTCACTGTGTGGCAAATGGCAATACCCAAATCCTCTTTGCTTTTGTTCACCTGGACAAATGGATTCCATGCCCATCTTTCATCCATCTCAGTCTATCCTTCGCCAACACATGCTGATGCCAGCACTCATTTCAAAGAGCCTGCTCTCCTCTTGGGGAGGAAGGGAGGAGGGAGAGGAAAAACAAACTCCATCTAGCTGCAGATATACTGCAAAACCCAGGATCTTACTGTGTTTCTATTGGAAGAGATTGTGGAAAAAGGAGAATTAAAAATGTTCCTGCTCCTCATACGCGATGCTTTATTAATTCCTTCTTCAGTCTCAAGGACACGGGAGTGATTAAAGATGAATGTGATCAAATCTCTTACCCCAAGGTCTACTTAAATCTTGTGCCATTCGATTTAGCTGAAAGTTCTGAACCCACTTCTTTGCTCCGTGAAATGATAATACTAAAAAATAAAAATAAAAAATCCATGAAAAGGACCTGTATAGGGGACAGTAAGGTGGCTCAGTGGGTTGAGGGCCAGGAGTGAAAAAAAAGGACCCTTATCCTAAGGAATGAATAAGTAGTAATGCAGGAGAATGTTACATGTCAAGATCACTCCTTCATTACCCTTTAAAATGTTTTAAAATATACATTTAAAATATAAATATGTTGTTTACTATATGACACACAACAAATATAGTAAAGAAGTAAAATAATAAATATATTAAAAACATTATACCTTATTTTGCAATGTCAGAAAGAGAAATCTACATTCCTAATGAATTTTTCAAAGAGAAATCCCAGTAATAAAGTGTCTTATGAAGGGCAATTTTATATCACGATGAGCAGTATTTAATGGGACCCCACTTTTCCTTTAACTTTCCTTCCATGCATATATTTTATTTGAATACTTCAATTGCCATCTTTTCCCCCAGGCCATAACTCAGTGAACTTGTGGTCAGCCATGAACCAAGAAGCTACATAAGAATCACTAATAAGGAATAACCATTTCCTTATATTGGTTATTCCAGCTTCCCCTAACACCCTCCAATTTCCAAGGCTATATCTAAACCAACATCATCTTTAGTCATTTGGAAGCACAGCATTATCATTTCTTATGAGCAGAGTTCATCTTAATTACCCTTTCCTGATCTGGTCTTCCCTTTGCAGAAGATCACAGTCTTGTTGCTGATTAAGTCCTGAGAGAAGCAGCATCAATAAGGCACTTGCCAGTGTGGTCAGCACTTGATCACACTGACTATATTTTCCTCTTTTGGATTACCTATTATGGAATCTCCATGCTGCTGTCTCTCTGTGGCAACTAGCAGTCTTCCATGTGGATAATTTTGTCTTCCAAGGTGTTGTGAACCCTGTGCCTGAAACTTGGGCAAATAACCATTAGATGGTGCCATCTTTCTTTTCCTTCCTTCCTTCCTTCCTTCCTTCCTTCCTTCCTTCCTTCCTTCCTTCCTTCCTTCCTTCCTTCCTTCCTTCTTTCCTTCCTTCCTTCCTTCCTTCCTTCCTTCCTTCCTTCCTTCCTTCCTTTCTTCCTTCCTTCCTTTCTTTCTTTCTTCCTTTCTTTCTTTCTTTCTTTCTTTCTTTCTTTCTTTCTTTCTTTCTTTCTTTCTTTCTTTCTTTCTTTCTTTCTTTCTTTCTTTCTTTCTTTCTTTCTTTCTTTCTTTCTTTCTTTCTTTCTTTCTTTCTTTCTTTCTTTCTTTCTTTCTTTCTTTCTTTCTTTCTTTCTTTCTTTCTCTCTTTCTCTCTTTCTTTCTCTCTTTCTTTCTCTTTCTCTCTCTCTCTCTCTCTCTCTCTCTCTCTCTCTCTCTTTCTCTCTTTCTCTCTTTCTTTCTTCTCCTTGTGTTCAACTCTCTCTTAAACTCTGTGGATGGTACCACCCAAGTCTCCTTAGTTGAAGGTTAAAATATGTCCATTACTACATCTGCTAGAGGCAGTTAAGTGGCATAGTAGACAGAATGCTAGGCCTGGAGTCAGAAAGACTTGAGTTTAAATTCAGCCTCTGACACTTACTAGATCTGTGAGCAAGTCATTTAACCCTTTTTGCCTTGGTTTCCTCACATGTAAAATAAGAGAAGAAACTGGCAAACCACTCCAGTATCTTTGCCAAGAAAACCCAAAATGGGGTCCTGAAGAGGTGAATACAATTGAAATGACAACAACAAAATCTAATTAGATCTCAAAGACTTAGTGATTATCCTTCTGACTTTTGCTTAAATTTCTGGTTGTGTCTTTCATTGATAAATTTACAAAACATTCGAATCAGAATATTAGAAAGGAACAAAATAACCCAAATTTATTTCATAACAGGGCCCACCCACTCTCTGTCCCCCCTGTGATTCTCTTAAAACCAGGGAATAACTACCATGGACCAGACTCACTAAAAATAATAAAGAAACTTCTGGAAGTTCATTTTCACCTGTCTACCTCCACCCCACTTCTAACCATGGATAAAAAAACAAGATATAGATATCCCTTCCACATGGTGATTTTCCCCATCACAGTTTCAATATATCTCAAAATGGCATAAGAAATTTAATGGGAATTTTTGGGGAGTTTTGCAGAAGTCAAAGGCCAGTAGATGACAAAGGAAACATTTAGAAACTCAGAAAAACATGCTTAACCCAAAATTTACAATAAAGTAATATAAACACCCCATAAAAGAAGAAAATCAGACTTCTTCTCCGGTAGGAAGAAAGGATCAAAAAAATTTACATGGATTTTCCAAATTGCAGAAGTTGGAGGGAAAGGAGAGTCCTACTACCTGTAGTGTGGAAGGGATAAATGTATTTGCCCAGAGGCTTTTCTAATCCTGACAAAACCTATCAATGGTGCTGTGTCTAGTCTTTTGGTTTGATTTAGGAGTTAAAATGTTTCTGTTAATCTTTCCCAAGGTGGTGCAGGATCTTTATGCAGAGGGTATACAGGGTTAATCTCTTATCTAGGTGGCCACTTCTCTGCCTGCTCTAATTGCTATTGAATCTACCAAATGACACCTTTTCCTTGTCTTGGCTGAGTTCAACCTGCTTGTGTTGTTTGTTCAAGACGAATAACTCTGCTCTGCTGTGCCCATTCCTTTCACCCCTGAGTAGAGGAAAAAGCCACCCAAACTGAGTAGACAGAGCTGCAGTCTGAAAGTTGTGTTGTGCAGAGCCCTGAGGGTGAAGGGAGCTTCCAAGGTTTGGGTCCCACTGGATGGATCTCTTCTCCTTCACCTTCAGAACTCTCCATGCTCCATTCACGTCCACCGGCACACACCTGTGAAATCCAGTGCCCACTCCTTGTCCAGGAAGCCCATTGTCCAAGTAAATTATATAACTCCCATTCCCCAGGAAGATGGTGGTTTGTATATGCTCAGCCTACAGATGGAGGCACGTATAGAATCTGTTATTAGAGAGACTGAGTTCAAATTCTTGATCGATCGCTTACTGCATGACCCTGAACAAACCATTTAAACATGGTGGGCCTCATTTTCCTCTTGGGAAAAGAATGAGAAAATTGGATTAGCTGATCTTGAAGGCAGTGTATTACAGTAGATGAAACTGGATCTTGAATCAGAGGCTACAGGATCAAATTGTGGCTCTGCTTTTTAATGGTGGTATCATCTTGGACAAGTCACAACCATCTTTGCCTCAGTTTCCTGAGATGCAAAGTGAAGGAGTAGGATTAGATGATCTCTGAGCCCCCTTCCAGCTCTAAAATCTATGATCTCATCTATCCATGATGTACAAATGGCTACCCAGGAGCATCCCCTTCTGGTACATGATTGAATGGCCTTCCCATCCCTGTCTGTCACTATTTAAGTTTCTCCTCATGCTTCTTTCTCTTTCTTCTCCAACAGTTACTTTCTGGAACTTCTACCTGATCCCATTCTGCTTCTCCATGCCTACCTGACCCACTCCCACCTTCAATTCAGGATGAACCCTGACTGGCATTTGATATCACAGAGAAAGGAAGGAACGATGACCTAAATTGTATCCTTTCCACCCGTGTGTACCTCTAATTTTCCAGTGAATTTGGAGCCAGAAATGAGCAAAGGAGTAGAATGAGAGCAAAAAGGCATTCTTCATGGCGTAACGTGTTGGTTACATCATTATTATTGGTGGGCACAGAGAGAATGCCAATGTGCTGAATCAGATGCTATGGCTAGAGCCATCCCAAAAGAGTAAAAAAACAAAATGATACGTGAAGAAATATAAGGAATAAATTGTTTGAAACCAAGGCTAGACCAGTTAAGTAGGTGGCTAGAGGGACCACTTTATAACAATCAGAACTGAGTATAAGATAGAACTAGAGACAGTGAGACAGAGATAGAGTTTTCTGAAACTATTCTCACTCTCTTCCAGGAAAAATATGGGCATGAGCCCACAAACACCCATGCAACAATACCCTGCTGCCACTCACACATATAACATCCAGGAATTGGCTGAGAAGCATGTGCCAGTTGTTAAAACATCCTGAAGCCCCAAAAGGAAAATTCAAATTTATTGGTAGGGAAGTATATCTCTCATGCAAAGAATATCTCTCATTCTGAAGAGTAAAGCTCACAAGAAATTATTTTTTTAAGTATAAAGCCAGAAAGTCTAGGGTGAGAGAAAGAAAGACGACTGTGAGCTCCTCATGAGACTGAAATTCAGGAGAAGAAACCAATTGTGGGGTCAGTGTTAAATGAGGATAGAATACATGCCACTCTGAGGTTTGTGAGCTCTCTATATTATACATCATCTCATGTGAGCCCCACAGTAGTCCTGTTAGATAACTGCATTTTATAAATATATTTTATATATTCAGATATATATATATTTTTTATAAAAACCCATTTTATAGATGAGGAAACTGAGAAGAGAGATTCATTGATTTTCCCATGGTAACACAGTAACTATCTTGGGCAGATCTCAAATGCCAGTCTTCCTGACTGTAAGAACAATATTCTCTATATTATTCCGTGCCCCCTTTCGAAAGGTGTTCTAGATGATTATACCACCAAGTTAAGGACTGATGAAATAGATTCTTTGATAAGCCTGAATAACTGCCACTTTAAGTTCAAATTTTGGGCTACAGACAGAACCAAGGTATCTAATGGTTGGCAGCTGGGTTAAGATCTTAAAGAATCAGATGTGCCAACAAGAGAGAAAAGGGAAGTGGGTAAAGGATGAGTCCAGTTCTCCATATAGTGTTCTTAGAAGGGTAGAGTTGACTGAAAGACATTCTTTAAAATTTTAATTCTGTATT
Organism: Monodelphis domestica; assembly: GCF_027887165.1. Lineage (NCBI taxonomy): Eukaryota > Metazoa > Chordata > Mammalia > Didelphimorphia > Didelphidae > Monodelphis > Monodelphis domestica. The sequence goes on along the minus strand of NC_077229.1, from coordinate 505,290,408 downwards.
ACTGTTAGTTATCATTCTCCTCCTGTTTATTTCCCTTTGGTGCTTCGTAGTGAAGATCTTTTAAAAAATACTTGGAGGTGAAGCCCATTTTCCGAATGCTATGGCTGAAACCTTCCAAACTAGAAACTTTTATTTCCCATGCTGTGCCTAGGATTCATGATTGGCAGCTCCTTGCCTATGACATCAGGGGTCAGCAATCCATCAGATGTGCCTGAGCAATATATAAAGCTCCTGGCTCTGGTCTATAAGCCAAGCTTCCTACTGTATGATGAAAGGGAAAAACTGGAGGGACTAGAGCTTGTAAACATTTGTGTTGGTCAAGGGCAGCCTCCCTTGGAATTAGCCTTTCTTCCTCTTGCTGTGGCCCTAGAATCCTAGAGCCCAAGATCAAACATCATTTCTCTGATGGAGTGACTGGTTGTGTCCTCTAAAAGAATGTAAGCTCTTTGAGGACAAGGACTTATTCATTTTTCCCTTTGTCTCCCTAACACCTAATACAGTGCCTGGCACATAATAGATGCCTATGAAATCCTAATTGCTTGATTAAGGCATTCAGATGGACGTATTCATACTGTCTCCCATCTCTAACCCAACTCTACTGGAATTCTTTGTCCCTTCATTCCTCCAAGCCATTTGGCTCAGGCCTGAGGAAATTCTCTTCTTCCTCAGTCAAGTAAATGAGAATGAAAGGGACAAGGAGACCAAAGAAGAGGGTAATCAAGGCAGTAAGGCTCAGTGACAATATATAGAGGACTGAACTTGGAGTCAGGAAATGTTGAGTTCATACCCTGCTTCAAATACAGTATGTATGAGCCTGGCAAGTCAACTTAATTCATGTTTGTCTCACCTCATCTGCAAAATGGGGTTGATAATAGCACTTACTTCCAAGGATTGTTTTGAGGATCCAATAAGATAACATTTGTAAAACACTTTGTAAAAGTATTCTGTAAATGTTAGCCAGTAATATTATTATACTCGCTTTCTTCCAGTAGCTAGGACAAATTTATATCTATCTCCCTAGTGACTGTCCCTTCCTTGCCACCACTTTCCTATATATGTTATTTCCTTCTATTTCAATGTTATTTGTAATGAGATACTTTTCTATTTATAAATTATATAAATTTATATAAATTATATAAATAAACATAAAATTATGTAAAATAAAAAAATATGCCTGAGGATAGTATGGTGTTTGCAAAGTGCTAGGATTCCAGGAGGGTAAGTGACAGCAGCTAGAAACCAGAAGACACTGTACAAGAGAACACATGGTATGAACCATGGTAACAGAGTAGTAGGGTAGTGGCAATAGATCCTCTTCCCCTTCCTAATAAATGTGTGTTGAATAGAATTCCTAGGACATGGCTTATGCAACCCCCCCCCAAAATGGTGGCATTGATCACTTATATGTGACTGTCATTCTATATAAACATCTAAGTGGAAAAGGAGAAGAGGGGAAGTTATGTAATTAAAAGCTTTCTCGTTCTATTTCTGTTGTTGTTGTTCAGCAATTTCCAGTCATGTCTGACTCTTTGTGACCCTAATTGGGATTTTCTTGAGAAGGACACGGGAGTGGTAGATTGCCATTTCCTTCTCCAGCTCATTTTACAGATGAAGAAACTAAGGCAAACAGCGTTAAATAAAATGTAATGGGGTAAAGGGGTTAATTATATAAAAAAGATTGGACTGGATTATATTTAAAATAGGGTTGCCAGGAATTTAATTTATTCCAAAGAGATTTATTTACAAAATAAAGAAAGAGTGAAGTTAGAAAATCAGAGAGAGGATAGAGTAAGATATCTAGCCTAAGCACTAATAATTTACTCCTAGTCCCTGGCTCAACTTGGGCAGGGGAGTTTAGTCCTTAACCAGAGAGGCCTCAGCCCTTGTAGCCCTGGACCTGGGAATGTCTCTTTCAATAGGATAGGTCTCTCGTGAGGCTAGTCTCTTCAGAAAATCCAATATAAAAGGAGTCAGCCTTTTCACCCACCACATGTCAGTCCAAAGGAAGAGATTTAAGAACAGCCTCACCAGGAACAGGGTCTCAGGTCCAGTCAGCAGATTCTTCTCCAGTCTCAACTCCAAAGAATGAAGAACTGTGTCTCACAGGAAGTTGTAATTCCTTTTAAAGACACTTTCTTTTGTGTCACTTCCTGTGTCTTCCTCCACTTTTTATGTGGACAAATCATAGTCTTTTTTTAAAAATTTTTTACATTATTTTATTTTTAAATTTTATAATATTTTATTTGATCATTTCCAAGCATTATTCGTTAAAGACAAAGATCATTTAAGACAAAGATCATTTTCTTTTCCTCCCACCCACCCCCCATAGCCGACGCGTGATTCCAATGGGTATCACATTTGTTCTTGATTTGAATCCATTGCCATGTTGTTAATATTTGCATTAGAGTTTCGTTTAGAGTCTCTCCTCTGTCAAGTCCCCTCAACTGCTATAGTCAGGCAGTTGCTTTTCCTCGGTGTTTCTACTCCCACAGTTTATCCTCTGCTTGTGGGTAGTATTTTTTTCTCCTGGATCCCTGCAAGTTGTTCAGGGACATTACACCGCCCCTAATGGAGAAGTCCATCACGTTCGATTATACCACAGTGTATCAGTCTCTGTGTACAATATTCTCCTGGTTCTGCTCCTCTCTCTCTGCATCACTTCCTGGAGGTCGTTCCAGTCTCCATGGAATTCCTCCACTTTATTATTCCTTTGAGCACAATAGTATTCCATCACCAACATATACCACAATTTGTTCAGCCATTCCCCAATTGATGGGCATCCCCTCGTTTTCCAGTTTTTGGCCACCACAAAGAGTACAGCTATGAATATTTTTGTACAAGTCTTTTTGTCCATTATCTCTTTGGGGTACAGACCCAGCAGTGCTATGGCTGGATCAAAGGGTAGATATTCTTTTGTCGCCCTTTGGGCATAGTTCCAAACTTCCCTCCAGAATGGTTGGATCAGTTCACAACTCCACCAGCAATGGATTAATGTCCCTACTTTGCCACATCCCCTCCAGCATTCATTACTTTACTTTGCTATCGTGTTAGCCAATCTGCTAGCTGTGAGGTGATACCTCAGAGTTGTTTTGATTTGCATCTCTCTGATTATAAGAGATTTAGAACACTTCTTCATGTGCTTATTAATAGTTTTGATTTCTTTATCTGAGAACTGCCTATCCATGTCCCTTGCCCATTTATCAATTGGAGAATGGCTTAATTTTTTGTACAATTGATTTAGCTCTTTATAAATTTGGGTTATTAAACCTTTGTCAGAGGTTTCTATGAAGATTGTTTCCCAATTTGTTGTTTCCCTTCTGATTTTAGTTACATTGGTTTTGTTTGTACAAAAGCTTTTTAATTTGATGTAGTCAAAATTATTTATTTTACTTTTTGTGATTCTTTCTATGTCTTGCTTGGTTTTAAAGTCTTTGCCCTCCCAAAGGTCTGACATGTATACTATTCTGTGTTTACCCAATTTACTTATGGTTTCCTTCTTTATCTTTAAGTCATTCACCCATTTTGAATTTATCTTGGTGTAGGGTGTGAGGTGTTGCTCTATTCCTAATCTCTCCCACACTGTCTTCCAATTTTCCCAGCAGTTTTTATCGAATAGTGGATTTTTGTCCCAAAAGCTGGGATCTTTGGGTTTATCGTATACTGTCTTGCTGAGGTCGCTTTCCCCCAGTCTATTCCACTGATCTTCCTTTCTGTCTCTTAGCCAGTACCAAATTGTTTTGATAACTGCTGCTTTGTAATATAGTTTAAGGTCTGGGACTGCAAGGCCCCCATCATATGTGTTTTTTTTTCATTATTTCCCTGGATATCCTTGATCTTTTGTTATTCCAGATGAATTTTGTTATGTTTTTTTCTAAATCAGTAAAGAAATATTTTGGGAGTTCAATGGATATGGCACTAAATAGATAAATAAGTTTGGGTAGGATGGTCATTTTTATTATATTGGCTCGTCCTATCCATGAGCAATTAATGTTTTTCCAATTGCTCAAGTCTAGTTTTAGTTGTGTGGAGAGTGTTTTGTACTTGTGTACATATAGTTCCTGTGTTTGTCTCGGGAGATAGATTCCTAGGTATTTTATTTTGTCTAAGGTGATTTTGAATGGGATTTCTCTTTATAGTTTATGCTGCTGAGCTGTGTTGGAGATATATAGAAATGCTGATGACTTATGTGGGTTTATTTTGTATCCTGCAACTTTGCTAAAGTTGTTGATTATTTCAATTAGCTTTTTGGTTGAATCTCTAGGATTCTTTAAGTAGACCATCATGTCATCTGCAAAGAGTGATAACTTGGTCTCCTCCTTGCCTATTTTGATGCCTTTGATTTCTTTTTCTTCTCTAATTGCTACTGCTAGTGTTTCTAGTACAATGTCAAATAGTAGAGGTGATAACGGGCATCCTTGTTTCACTGCTGATCTTATTGGGAATGCATCTAGTTTATCCCCATTGCAGATGATATTAGCTGATGGTTTTAGATATATACTGTTTATTATTTTTAGGAACGACCCTTCTATTCCTATGCTTTCTAGTGTTTTTAGTAGGAATGGGTCTTGTATTTTATCAAAGGCTTTTCCTGCATCTATTAAGATAAGCATGTGGTTCTTGTTGGTTTGCTTGTTGATGTGGTCAATTATGTGGATGGTATTCCTAATATTGAACCAGCCCTGCATCCCTGGGATATATCCTACTTGATCATGGTGGATGACCCTTCTGATCACTTGCTGGAGTCTTTTTGCTAGTATCCTATTTAAGATTTTTGCATCTATATTCATTAGGGAGATTGGTCTATAGTTTTCTTTCTCTGTTTTTGACCTGCCTGGTTTTGGAATCAGTACCATGTTTGTGTCGTAAAAGGAGTTTGGTAGAACTCCCTCTTTGCTTATTATGTCAAATAGTTTGTATAGTATTGGGATTAACTGTTCTCTGAATGTTTGATAGAATTCACTGGTGAATCCATCAGGCCCTGGGGATTTTTTCTTAGGAAGTTCTTTGATGGCTTGTTGGATTTCATTTTCTGATATGGGATTATTTAAGAATTCTATTTCCTCTTCTGTTAGTCTAGACAGTTTGTATTTTTGTATATATTCATCCATATCACCTAAATTGGTGTATTTATTGCCATATAATTGGGCAAAGTAATTTTTAATGATTGCGTTGATTTCCTCTTCATCAGAGGTGCTATCCCCCTTTTCATCTTTGATGCTGTGAATTTGCTTTTCTTCCTTCCTTTTTTAAATTAGATTGACCAGTACTTTGTCTATTTTGTTTGTTTTTTCAAAGTACCAGCTTCTTGTCTTATTTATTAAATCAATAGTTCTATCACTTTCGATTTTATTAATTTCTCCCTTAATTTTTAGGATTTCTAGTTTGGTTTTCTGCTGGGGGTTTTTAATTTGATCCCTTTCGAATTTTTTTATTTGCATTTCCAATTGATTGATCTCTGCTCTCCCTAGTTTGTTAATATATGCACTCGGGGATATGAATTTACCTCTGATTACCGCTTTGGCTGCATCCCAAAAGGTTTGAAAGGATGTCTTTCCATTGTCATTTTCCTCGATGGAATTATTAATTGTTTCTATGATTTCTTCTCTAACTAAACAATTTTGGAGTATCATATTGTTTAATTTCCAGTTAGTTTTTGATTTGGTTTTCCATGTACCATTACTGATCATTATTTTTATTGCCTTGTGATCTGAGAAGGCTGCATTCATTATTTCTGCTTTTCTGCATTTGTGTGCTATGTTTCTGTGACCTAATGTATGGTCAATTTTTGTGAATGTGCCATGTGGTGCTGAGAAGAAGGTGTATTCCTTTTTATCCCTATTTATTTTTCTCCATATGTCTATTCATTCTAATTTTTTCTAAGATTTCATTCACTTCTTTTACCTCTTTCTTATTTATTTTTTGATTTGATTTATCTAAATTTGATAATGGTTGGTTTAAGTCTCCCACTAATATGGTTTTACTGTCTATTTCTTCCTTCAATTCTCCTAGTTTTTCCATTAGAAATTTGGGTGCTATATTATTTGGTGCATACATGTTGATTAGTGATATTTCCTCATTATCTAAAGTCCCTTTTAACAAAATATAATTACCTTCCCTATCCCTTTTGATCAGGTCTATTTTTGCTTTGGCTTTATCAGATATCATGATTGCCAGTCCTGCCTTCTTTCTGTCAGTTGAGGCCCAGAAGGTCTTACTCCATCCTTTAATTCTGACCTTGTGGGTGTCTACCCACCTCATGTGTGTTTCTTGAAGACAACATATGGTAGGGTTTGGGATTCTAATCCATTCTGCTATTCATCTACGTTTTATGGGTGAGTTCATCCCATTCACATTCAAAGTTATGACTGTCATTTGTGGACCCCCTGGCATTTTGATATCCTTCCCTAATTCTAACCTTTTTTTCTTCAGCTCTACCTTTTAGTCCAGTGATTTACTTTAAATCAGCCCCCCTTATCCCCTCCCTTGATATGTTTCCCTTTTTAGTCCCTCCCCTTTTGTTCCCTCCCCCTCCCCCCTCTCCTTCCCTCCCTTTTTGTTTTTCCTCTCCCCCCTCCTTGGTTTTCCCTTCTCCCTACCCTTGTTGGGTAAGATAGAATTCAAGATCCCAATGGATCTGGATGTTTTTCCCTCTCAGAGTTGATTTCCCTGAGAGTAAGGTTTAAGTAAAAACTCTCTTCATCTCCTTCTTATAGGAGTTTTCTTCCCCTCCCCTTCCCGTGTGAATCTTTGTGTGAGAAAGATTATTCTATTTGGTCTTCCTTTTCCCCCTATTTACACATTACATTTTCCCCACATGTTAGTATACATAGATTGATGTAAATGTAGTCCTTATAGAAGAGAGTTTAAGTAAAAGAAGAAGATAACATTTTTCTCCTTTTCCCTTTCCTTCATATTTACCTTTTCAGGTATTCCTTGATCTTTGTTTTTCAGTACCAAACTTTCCACAGAGCTCTGGTCTTTTCTTTGCAAAAAGTTGGAAGTCTTCTATTTTGTTGAATGCCCATACTTTCCCTTGGAAGTATATAGTCAGTTTTGCTGGATAGCTGATTCTTGGTTGAAGACTCAGCTCTCTTGCCTCTCTGAAAATCATGTTCCATGCCTTACGATCATTCAGAGTAGAACTTGCAAGGTCTTGTGTGACTCTGATTGGCATTCCTTTATATCTAAATTGTCTTTTTCTGGCTTCTTGTAGGGCTTTTTCTTTTGTTTGAGAGCTTTGGAATTTGGCAATTACATTCCTGGGAGTTGTCTTTTGGGGGTTTAGTGTAGAGGGTGTTCTGTGAGCTCTGTCAGGGCTGTATTGCCCCCTTGTTCTAGAATCTCTGGGCAATTTTCTTTGATTATATCTTGTATCACGAGTCGAGTTTGGTATTTATTTCTGGATTTTCTGGAAGTCCAATTATTCTTAAATTATCTCTTCTCCCTCTATTTTCCAAGTCTGTCACCTTGTCAGTGAGATATTTTATGTTCTCTTCTAATTTCTTGGTCTTTTGGTTTTGCTTTGTTAGTTCTTGTTTTAAGGCCTGGTTTTCCTTTTCAGTTTGGTCAAACTGGTTTTGTAGATGCATGAATTTCTTTTGCATTATTTCCCACTTTTCCTCCCAGAAGGCCTCCATCTTTTTTATCATTTCTGATTCAAATTCTTCATGGGTTTGTGGAGAGTCTCCATCTCCTCTGGAAGGCTTCGGAGCATTTGCTCATGTTTCCTCTTCCGTCTCTTCTGTGTTTTGTATTTTTGCTCCATAAAAATGTGTCCAAAGTTGCCCCCTTCCTCTTGTTTTTTTTTTGGAATTTGGGGGCCTTTGTGCTTCAGTGTAGTTTGCCATCTCTATCTGAGTGGGGAGGATTAAGCTTTTCTTATCTCTGTCTGGCGTTCAGAGGTTTTAGTCCCAGGCAGATTGTCCTTTCTATGAAGTTGTTGTTCTGTCTTCCTGGGGAAGCCTGTAATTGCTGGTGTGTCCCTGTTACTGCTCTCCTCGGTTCCCTCCCGATGTTTCTCTGTTGCCTTACTTCCACGCTCTAAGCCTGGCTTGGCCCTTGTTTCTGTGCCTTAGCCAACCAGATGAGCCTGCTTTCTGAGGGGAAGGGGCCCTGTTTTCCCAGAGCTCCGAGGGCTCCTGATTAAGATTAGCTTTCCCTGGGTTGTACTGAGTTTGCCTTGAGGCAGGGACGTCCCTGAGACTCGAATGGAAGAATCCAGCCAGGGGGTTACAAGCTCCCCCCACCCCTCTCTGTTTCCCTGCTGTCTGGGTGCCCCCTCGGCTGGGTCAGGTTGTTTTCAGGATGTGGCCTTCAGAATAGCCGGCTCCCGAGTCCCTTTTGCCAGTCCTGAGGGTTACTGTTGTTTCCAAAGACCCTGCTCTCTGAGGGGGAGGGGCTGCGGCTTCCCTGAGCTCAGGGCGGGGGCTCCTGATAAGAAGATTAGCTTTCCCTGGGCTGAATTGAGTGTGCCCTGAGGCGGGGACCTGAGACTGGCCTGGAGGGATCCAGCCAGGGGGTTACAAGCTCCCCCCTTCTCTCTGTTTCCCTGCTGTCTGGGTGCCCCCTCAACTGGGTCAGGTTGTTTTCAGGAAGTGGTCTTCAGAATAGCCGGCCCTGGGATCCTTTCGCTGGCTCTTAAGTTCCCGCTGCTGCCTTGGACTCAGCGCTCTGGGTTGGGGGGGATGGGTCCTAGGACCTTCCTTCTGCCTACCCCTTAGGTCTGAGTGATCTTGAGTTATGGCTTTTGGGGCGGGGCTGTACCTTTTGATCCAGGTCCAGGTCTAGGAGGAGGACTCCCGGGGTCTATGCTGTTGATTGTTTTGAATTTCGGTGCCCTAGGAGCATTCGGTTTGAGATCGGTAAGGAAGGGTTTCAGGAGATCTGGACTTTAGCTTTCTCTAAGCCGCCATCTTGACCGGAAGTCTGACAAATCATAGTCTAAAGCCTTGCTTAGGACTACCCAGGATTGCACTATTAAGTGACTTATCCAGAGTCATACTAGAAGTCTCTGAAGCTAGATTTGAATTCAGGAAAGGTGAGTCTTAGTGATTTCAAGCCCAGCATTTTATCCACTGTATCACCCAATTGCTTTATTTCTCTCCTATTACTAGTCTCAAAAAGCCTGAGATAATCTCAAAAATCCTCTGTGTTTACTTAAGGAACAGTAGACTGGAAGAAAAGCTGAGGAACTGCGTTATGTTCCCAAATTGTTTAAGGAGGTCAGAAGCAAAAGTCAGTAACAGTGGAGAGAGTAACAGGTAGTTACAGCCTAGTGCTAGAGAAAGAAAAGAAAGAGTTTGACCAGAAGGCCACCATGGAGCAAGAAATGGCAGTTTGTTTCTATTAGTAAAATACGTCCTTCGGGTTCTTACTTCCTCCAAGTCCCTTGGGATCCCTAACCTCCAACCCCTTCTTAAGACCTGTCCTTCTTGTTGAGTTCCTATTCTCCCCCCTTCCTTTCTTACCCTTTTCCTGCCATCCCCAACCCAATTCTACTGGAATCTATTCTCCCTTCATTTCCTCAAGTCATTTAGCTTAGACTAGGAAAATTCTCCATTTCCATAGTCAAGTAAATGGAAATGAAAGGGCCAAGAAGATTAGAGCAGAGGGTAATTGTGTTTCTGTTGTCTCCATGTGGACCTCTGTATTTTCCAAGAAATCTGTTTTTAGAGTGGTTAGGTTCTCAGGACTGTTATTAAAGTAGCATACTTTTAGTTAAATGCTATTTTTAATATTCTTAAAGGAAAATATTTTCTTAATGCAAAATAATAGTCTTACAAGTGAATTTTAGAATATAATTTGTTTGTAAATTTGGGGTATCAATATAATACAATTACCACTGAACTGTTTAAAAAAGCATAATTCTAAGAGCAAGAATAATACAAAAGAAACCCCCAAAATTTACATATATCCTACACCTCTCATACTGTCCCTTTTTTTCTTAATTGTATATTTTATAAAGTCAATATGATTTAATGGATAGATCTGGCCTTGGATAATCTGTGTTCAAATTCTGTCTTTGACACATTTTGGTTCTGTGACTCTGGGTAAATCATTAAGCCCCAGAGTACCTCCAGGGTCCTCTTTAAACTATAAATTGCAGAATAATTTCTCATCTGTGCTGGTAAAGGGATTGGATGTTTTTGCCCTAGGAATTCTGTGCACCAATGAAATAACAGGTTTGGACAAGTCCTGGAGTTCCTTCCACTGCTTTCTTCCAATGCCTTTTGGTGATTGGAGGTCTTCTGGTCCTTAGGGTCTCTTATTTCTATTCAGGGTAACACAGCTCTGAGCTTCAGGGAAGTTGAACTCTCCAATAATGATATTTTACCTCTCTAATGATCATTTAGTCATTTGAATCAAGCCCCTGGGTGATCATGCTGTGGTAGGAAGAGCATACATCCCTTCTTAGTAGCTAGCATTGATATAGCATTTTATTCTTATTTTTTTGATTAGAATTTTTAAAAATATATTTTTTATTTTCCCAATTTTCAACACACATTTTCCAAAATTATAAGATCCAAACTGTCTCTCCCCCTCCCTTCCCTGGCCCTTTCTGGAGATGGTAAGCAATTTAATAATTATATAATACATTATAAATGTATAATCATGCGAAACATAACTTCCATGTTGGTCATCAGTGTAAAAGAATACTCATAGAAAACCAAAATCCCCAAATAAAAATATAATTAAACTGAAGTTTAAAAACTAGAATGCTTTGATCTGCATTCCAACTCCAACAGTTCCTTCTCTGGAGGTGGATAGCATTCAATGTCACTTCAGAGTTATCCTAGATCATTGTATTGCTGAAAGTAGTTAAACCTTTCACAGTTGATCATTCCCTAATATTGTTGTTACTGTGTACAATGTTCTCCTGGTTCTGCTTATTTCACTCTGCATCAGTTCATGCAGAACTATCCAGTTTTTTCTGAAATCATCTTGCTCGTCATTGCTTATAACACAATAGTATTCCATCACCATTATATACTGCAGGTTATTCGGCCATTCCTCAACCAAGAGACATCCCTTTAGTTTCCAATTCTTTGACACCACAAAAACAGCAGCTACAAATATCTCTGTTCAAGCAGGTCCTTTCTCTCCCTTTTTAAAAATCTCTTTGAGATACAGACCCAAATAGTGGTATTACTAAATCAAAAGGTATACACAGTTTTATCGCCCTTTGAGCATACTTCCAAATTGCCCTCCAGAGTGGTTGGATCACAACTCCACCACAATGCATTAGTATCCCAAATTTGTCACATTTCCTCACAATGTTTATCACTTTCTTTTAATGTCAGTGGCCAATCTGATAGGTGTGAGGTGGTACCTCAGAGTTGTTTTATTTTGCATTTCTCTAATCTAGAGAAATTAGGAAAAAGAGTGATTTAGAACATTTTTTCATATGATTATAGCCTTGATTTCTTCACCAAAAACCTGCTTGTTCATATCCTTTCACCATTTGCCAATTGGGGAATGGTTTGTATTCTTACAAATTTGACTTAGTTCTCTAAACATCTGAGAAATGAGACCTTTATCAAAGAATTTTGCCATAAAAACATTTCCCAGTTTGTTGTTTTCCTTCTAATCTTGGTTACCTTGGTTTTTGTTTGTACGAAAACTTTTTAACATAATACAAATGATTCATTTTACATTTAGTCCTGTTCTCTATCCCTTGTTTAGACATAACTTCTTCCCTTCTCCATAGGATTGACAAGTAAACTATCACATTCCCTTAATTTACTCACGTTAAATCGCCCTTTATGTGTAAATCATCATCCCTGTTTTGACCTTATATTGGTATAAGGTGTGAGATATTGGTCTATACCCAGTTTCTGCCATGCTGTTTTCCAATTTTCCCAACAGTTTTTCTCAAATAGTGAGTTCTTACTCCAAAAGCTACTCTTAGGGTTTATCAAACACTACATTTACCTCTACTCTACTCATTGATCGGTCATTTCTATTTCTTGGTCTGTACCAAACGGTTTTGATGATTATTGCTTTTTAGTATAATTTGAGATCTGGTACTGCTAGGCCACCTTCCTTCACAATTTTAAAAATTAGTTTCCTTGATATTCGTGATCTTTTGTTCTTCTAAATGAATCTTGTTATTATTTTTCTTGTTCTAAAAAATAACGTTTTGATAGTTTAATGGGTATGGCAATGAATAAGTAAATTGATTTGGCTAGAATTAAAATTCCATGTAATTCCTGTGTTTGTCTTGGCAGATAGATTCCTAAGTATTTTATGTTGTCTCGGGTGATTTTAAATGGAATTTCTCTTTCTCATTCTTTCTGCCGAAATGGGTTGGAGATATATAGAAATGCTGATGACTTCTGTGCGTTTATTTTATATCCTGCGACTTTGCTAAAGTTGTTGATTATTTCAACTAGTTTTTATTGATTCTCTAAAGATACCATCATATCAACTGCAAAGAGTGATAGTTTGGTCTCCTCTTTGCCTATTTTAATTCCATCAATTTCTTTTTTTTTTGTCTAATTGCTATAGCTAGCATTTCTAGTACCATATTAAATTATAGTGGTGATATCCCCATTGCAGATAATATTTGCTGCTGGTTTTAGACAGATACTATTCATCATTTTAAGGAAAAGTCTGATATAGCACTTTAATAATTTGCAAGATAATATATTGATTTTTGTGAGTTGATCCTCACAACAATCCTGTAAAATCGATGCCCATTTTACATATTCTCATTTTATAGCTAATGAAGCTAAAACTAAGAATGTAAGTGATTTGCCACACAACTATTAAGTGGGGGGGGGGGGACAGGATTGAAACTCTGGTCTTCTTAACTCCAAGACAAAACTCAATCTTCTACATTCTCTTTAGCTTTTTTAAGGTTTTTTTCAGCCATATTTGACTCTTCATGACCCCTTTATGGGATTTTCTTGGCAAAGAAACTAGAGTGGTTTCTCATTTCTTTTTGCAGTTCATTTTACATATGAAATACTGAAGCAAACAAGGTTAAGTGACTTGCCCAGGGTCACACACCAAGTAAATGTTTGAGGCCAGATTTTAACTTAGGTCAACCCTGACTCTAAGCCTGACATTTTATCCATTGTACCACCCCTAGCTGTCCCTATACCCCTTAACTACATCTTAATATCATGCCTATTTATTTTCTGTTCCAATTAGACCTACCTGGTTGGGAAACAGAAATCTAATTTTGCTAACTTCCCTTTCTCTTTTCCCTGAATAAAACTATTTAGAGAAAAGGTTTCTGAACAATTTTGTGACATAAACCCCTTAAGCACTCTAGTGAAACCTGTGGATCACCTCTTAGGATAACACTTTTCTATGGATAAAATAAAATGAAATTATAAAAGCAATTATACTGAAATGCAATTATTATTATTCTTTATTTCACAGACTCCAGGTTAAGAATCTCTGGATTCTATAGGTAATAAGAGCCCATCACCAAACAGTGGGACTTGCCCAATAGACTCATGATGTCAGAAGTCCAAAGCATCTCCTGTAGGCATAGCATCCCAAGAAGCAGTGGAGGAGAGGCAAAGTCTTCATGGAGCTTACAGTCCTGATCTAGGAAGTTCTTTCCACATTAAGTCCATGCAGATGGCCTCAATGACTCCCAATGTGATATCTAGTTTCTGTTTCTGTTGACTCAATAGTTTCCTGAGCTTCCTAATGCCTTTGATCTAGGGATCCATCCCAACTGGGTTTAAAGCATTCTAGGTCACCTGGAAGTTGTGACTGCTGTCCATCCCCAGCTAGGAGGCACTTCCTACATCTCTCCAATTTCTATGTATTCCCTGGGAGCCCCAGCAGTACTTATCAGTGTCACAGTACTTATCAATGTCCCTGCTGCTAGTATTTAAGAGATCACCACTCTCTAATTCCTCTCTGATTTCCCACTCAGGTGTACTTTATACGCCGACTATGAAGGGATATGAATGTTGGCAGGTCTTAGAGTGTTATGGCAACATTTCATTTCAAATACCCTATTGTTAGAAAGTCATTTTTCTCTTCATTCAGCTCATCACAGCACAGAAATCAACAGAACATGGAGGTTCCTTTGTACTTTCCCAGGGATGTGAGCCTGTCTCCTTTGAGGTTTTACCTCCTATCCTCATCTAGGGGAAATACGGATGAATGAGTAACCCAAGAAATGACTACTGATAATACTGAGGGGATAGCAATAAGGGGGGGGGGGTGGAGCAGTCAGTGTGGTGAAGCTCCTGGATGAGAGAATGATCTAAGAGGTATTTATTCAAACACAAATATTAGATTTTAGTCCTGTGAGAAATAAGCATTCAGAGGATTTTTCAAATACTCTTTGCCAACTTTCTTTTCCTTTTCCTTTTGTTTCTTTCTTCTTTTCTCTTTTCCTTTTTTCCCCCTTAAATGGAATTTGCATTTGCTGAGTTTCTTCTGTGGGCTTTTTTCCTAACATCTTGACATTTGAATCTCATGAGAGTCTATTAGGTGTTCCTTAATAAATTATTCTAAATCTCATTAATTTCTTATCTACAAGGTGTTTTTTTTAAGGAAAGAGCACTGAATTATAAACTCTTTCAGGATATTTATTAGGAGATATTGCTTTGTGACCTTTGTAGTCATTATTTTGGCAGAGCCATTATGAAAATAAACTCAACTCCCTGTGTTTAAACAGAAAGAGGTTTGCTCAGGCTGACTTTCCAATCTAAAACCTTCCAAAATATACTCTGAGGACAGGAAAGAGTCATTTTGTTTAGAAAGTCAATCTTTTTAATTCTGCCCTTTTTTTCCCTTCCCTCCCCCCCCCCCATGCTCCCCCGGCAGACTAAACAAGTAAAGTCACCACAGGCACTGTGCATTTTCCTACTCCTTTCTCTTGGGATGAAACATGAAATAATCTACAAAGTAATTTGATCCAGCAATTAAAAACAAGGACATGAATTACACTAACAACTGTCACATAGAAAGAATTAATTCCCTCATAACACTGGTTGATGCTACCAGACCCAGGGTGATTACGAACAGATTATAATTGGAAAGACGCCAAACCAATTCAGAACATTTCAGGTATTTCCAAAATGGAGGTTGGGGCGGGGGAGCTATGAGCCTAGGCTTGCAAGCTGAGAGCATTTATTTTACTACCCACATGAGTATCTTTTTGCACTTGGCACTCAGATGTTTTCCCAGTTATTACTTGAAGCACCCAACAATGCCACAGTCCAATGTACAGAGCATGGCAATATCCACCAATCAGTGCTTCTCACAGCTATGGAACTATATATGGGAAGCACACCTTCTGGAGGTGGTGTTTCCAGAAATGAAGCCCCCAGGGTGCAGAATACTGGCAACGTGGATTTCACAGTAGGGAACATGGTTCCAAAGAATGGAAGCTCGATGGCTAGTTCATCTCTGGGGCAAAGGCTGGTGAGGACACTTACATCTACAACTTCCTGGTAGAAATCATGTTTTCCCAGTGGTATGTAGATTTTATGGCCCCTTTATGCTACTTTATCATATGTGTTCCAACGCAATATGGTGAATGTCTTATGAAACGAAGTAAGTGGGGTTGTAACTACTTTAATTTATGGAAAGTGTATTTATGAAACGTCCCGTTGCTCAGAATCACAGAATAGGCAAGAATCTTAGAAACCACTTAGTAGAACCCCTTCATTTTACAGATGATGCCCAAATGAGTTAAGTTCCTTGCCCAAGGTGACAATTACTTAGTAAGCATCAGCTCAAGAACCCAGAGCTCTTCCTACAACTACATAACTGCTGGCTACATCATGCTACCTCAATTAGGGAGGTAGGCTGGACAAAGTGCTAATATCCCCTTGGGGACAAATAAGGAAATTAGGGGATGGGGTTATCTTATTCCCTATGGACCTGGACACAATGCCTTCTACAGAGACTTTTGTTCTGGGAGTTGTTGGTTTTCATTAAATACAGTGATACCAAAACCTTTGAATAAGTTTGATTCCACAACTCCTTGTAGAGTTGTACTGCCCTGGTAGAAGTTTCCTCACCTGACACTTCCCTATACCAATGAATCACAGGTACAATACCTACCCACATCCCCTATCCTACTATGTGAAGAACACTATGCTAGCTGGGTATGGAGGGAGATAGAAGTTAGAGAAGATACACATTCGTGTTCTCTTGGAGCTTATAATCTAGGAAGGAAAAACTGGGGAAAAGAAAAGTCCCAATGGCCACTTGCATTCTTTCTCCAATTTCTTCATGTCATCATAATCATCTCATATGGCAGACTGAAAAATGTGGTCAGCCAGATTCTTTGTGGCTTACCAACTAGACTGAACCCTTCAGTGAGAACTGGAAGCACAAGCAGAAAGGAGATTTACTGGACTTTCATAGTCTCTCCCTTGACTAGAGAGCCTGTTGGTATGAATAAAAGAAAAGGCTTTCATTAAGTACTTCCTATGTTCACTGTGCTAAGAACTGAGAATAACAGAAGAGTGAGATAGCCCTTACCCTAAGGGAGCATTTATCCTAATGGGGGAAGAAAGTATATAGAGGGGGCAGTGAGGTGGTGTAGTGGAAAAAGTGCCAGGACTCAAGCCAGGAAGACTCATTTTCCCAAGTACAAATCTAGTCTCAGACTCTTACTAGCTGTGTGACCCTGAGTAAGTCAGTTTACCCTATTTGCCTCAATCCCTCATCTGTAAAATAAATGGAGTGAAAATGGCAGATCACTCCAGTATTTTTGCCAAGAAAACCCCTGATTCATGAAGAATCATTCAATACTGAAACGACTGAACAACAAGAAGAACATAAAAAAGTGGGGAATCATTGATGAATGAGAAACCCAAGAAATGGCTACTGGTGCTGCTGAGGGCATAGACAATAGAGAAAAAAAATTCAGCATCCTGAATGGATGAAGGATCTTTGGGGAACCATAAGGTGCCAGAGGGAATAGCACTAGTATTGATCTGATTGCTGTGCCCAGAGCCCAAAAGATGGCAAGGAGAGGAAGGAGTGAGACATGTTGCACGAGCAGGAGAAAGATGCCCATCAAGATGATTCAGATGGACTGCTGGATGAGATGGGAAGTATGCTCTGGTCTAGAGTGGGCTAGATATACTATGAAAGGCATCTTGCTTAGATATGGCTACATCTCAGAGGAGAAAGCAAATTCAGACCAAAAAAAAAAAGAATACCAGTCTAAGAGAGGAGGAAATCTTAAATCCCAGACCCTGGTCTGAAAGGGATCCAGCAGGTTCAGGGAGTTTCATGGAAACAGAGAGAGGCTGTCAAGACCCCAAGAAGAATTTATAAAGCCCTGACAGAAAGCAGAAAGATTTGTGATTCACAGATGGAAAATGGAAACAAAGAAAGAATTGTTGTAGCTCAGCCATGACTCAGTGACATCCCTATCACACCTCTATCTAACTATGTGACCTGTAACTTCTTTGGTCTGCCTTCAAATCAGCTAGGTATTATTTGGGAATCCATGTATCAAATAGACACTTCAACTGCCATGATGTGGCACTTACTGGACTTGTCTAAACACAGTAGAGTCAATTATATGTTTAAGCATGAATGTGTTCAATGGAAATTACATAAGGAAGATAAATTTTCGTTTGTGTTGTTGTTCAGTTGTTTTCAGTCACGTCTGACTCTTCATGACCCATTTGGGATTTTCTTGGCAAAGATGCTAGCATGGTTTTGAAGTGGGCCAAATGCCCACTTCAGAATTCAGTCTCTGCCTTTCTCCATGGAGAACACAGCAAACTTCAACGTTATTTTTCAAGCAGGGGGTTGGGGCAACCACTCTGCGAGCTCCTCCCTCTAAGAGAGTAGGTACCCTTTATGGAAGCTGGGGTCAGGTTATGTGGCGTGGGACAAGCTGGGGAGTTGTGACTGTCAGGTTCCACATTGGTCATTCCCCCTTAGGGTGCATGTCAAAGAATGGTGGCTAGGGTGCTGCACAAGCATTACCCCACAGTCTGCCTCACTGCTCCTCAAGGAGAGGGTTAAACAGAAATACAAATGATATTATAATGGGTTAAAGGTTACAAGTGGGCAGTGAGTTTGCTCTCTTAGACATGCACAGAGTAGAATCCTTAGGTATTGGTTGTCCTAACTGGACCTGCTCTTCCTCAGCAGTTTGGCATTTCCTTCTCTAGTTCATTTTATAGATGAGGAAACCGAGGCAAACAAAGTCAAATGTCTTGTCCAGAGTCACATAGCTAGTGTGTATCTAAGTTTAAATTTGAACTCAGGAAGACGAATCTTCCTGACTCCAGACATGGCGCTCTATCCATTTGTGCATAGCATCAAATAACATATGCAGAGGCAGCCAAATGACACTTCAATAGAGTGCTAGACTTATAGGCAGGGAGACCTGAGTTCAAATCCTGCCTCAGACATTTACTAACTACATGACTGATCATAGGCAAGTTCCTTGCTTAACTGCTTTCATCCTCACTTTCCTTGTATGTAAACTGGAAATAATAATAAAGCCTTTCTTCATTGAAACGATGACAAATGGCAGAGTATATAGAGCACTGAACCTGGACTTGGGAAGACTGGAGTTCAAATCCAGTCTCAGATTATATTACTAGCTCTATGGGCTTAAACTTGGTACTCGGCATCTTCTTTCATTTATAAAATGGAGATAATAATAGCATCTCCCTCTCAGGTTTGTGGTGAAAACAAAATGAGAACTTTGTAAAGTGCTTTGCAAGCCTTAAAGTACCATCTAGCCAGCTATTATCATTGCCAATATGTAGGATGTAATGTAGGATGACCCAGCTTTCCCCCATGTCTCCATCTTCTTGTCTAAATCGAGTAGTCCAATGGAGAGTTTCTTGAGCTTCTGCTGCCTTTAACACTTATCTTCTCAAAATGCTGGTTGACACAGACTCCATCACATCAGAGGAGGCCTGATGAAGTCCTTCTTTTCTCTAGACAAAGAAGACCAGGTGAGCCAACGGGAAATGAAACTCAAGTGTTCCTTTTGGAAATTTCAATGCCAGCTTATTCTAAACTTGTCAAAACTTGTTCTCTCTTCCCTAATATACTGTACGAATGAATAAAATTATATAAATGAAGCCTAAAATACTAATAAGCAGTAATGTCAAGCCCATGAATTGCAATTTCCATGTTGAAAAAGAATCTATTTGAAGTCTAATTGACTGCCAGACACATGATGATTTCCTAATACTTATCCATGGCAGCTTCTTTTAACTTTTATTTTAAATGCTTAATCAAGGGGTTTTATTGCTCCTGATTAAGCTTTTTAAAATAAAAAGTAAATGTTATATGTGTTAGCCATCCAAACAGTGGAAAGGGAACACTTCAAAGGTAATTCCTCTGGAAAAGGAGACCATTGGGTCCCCTCGAGTTTCCATGGTGGAAACCTGACCATTTTTAAAGACTGACTTTTCATTTTCCAAA
Organism: Monodelphis domestica; assembly: GCF_027887165.1. NCBI lineage: Eukaryota > Metazoa > Chordata > Mammalia > Didelphimorphia > Didelphidae > Monodelphis > Monodelphis domestica. The sequence goes on along the minus strand of NC_077229.1, from coordinate 505,271,013 downwards.
ACCGAAGCCCAAAGATACCATCATCAATCCAATTTTTGTTACAAAAAAAAAAAGAAATGATTTTTCTTTAAAAAGAAAATAAAAAGATTTTAAAAGTTGAAATGAAAAACACCAAGGCCAGAGAGGAATGAAATTAGTTGAAGCTGTCTGGCTATTCCAGAAATCAAAGAATAATAAGCAAAAAGTAGTTTTTGAGAGGAGTTTTTAAAAGGAGGGAGGAGTGAAGAAAGAATACATCAAAAGGCTAACTCATTATTTTGTGTTAAATAGTTCAAGGGATTTGGGGGTGGAGAGGAGGATGGAAGGCATAAAAGTAAGGAAAGAGATAGGGGGGAAAGTAACCCAAAGTCCATGGGCCTCTCCTGTGGAAATTAGGTCAAGGAAATGTCTCAGTAGCTAAAATGTGATGGATAGAAATAAGGACTCTGGAGCCTTGGTAATGATATTATTTGCTATTTGGGCTTAGAACGTTAGGATAATTCACAGTTCTCTCTTGCTTATTATCTATAGTTAACAGATTGGCTTCTTAAATCACACTCAGCCATAATAAAACAGTACTCCAAATGCATGACTCTGATGTTATTAAAAAGCCTTAATGCATAGTTCAGATAGTACAGACACGCAGTCTTCAATCAGTCTTAGTGCACAGAGGGAAAAAATTGAAATCAAATTGACAGCACCACGAAAATTAAAAATAAAGGCAATAATGCTGCCAATCAAATGAGCAGCATCGGTCGGATTCAAAGAACAGTGGCGCTGATTAAGAATTAGCAATCAGATCAGGTTTTTTTAGAAGATGAGGAAAACAGAGAACATTTAGAACATTTCAAAGTTCCGCTGTAACCACAGGAGGCAATGTGAGTCTCCCCAGTGACTTGTGATGTCACACTAATCTTGGAAAGACCAGTCACCTGATAATTCTTCACTTAACCATCATTCCTCAGCATTCTCCTCCATTGCTCAGTGCAGTAAACAGCCCATAAAAATCTGCAAATGTATGCAGCTATAAATACATCAACTCTAATGAGATGTTTTACAGGCAGGATGATATCTGCACCAAGTATTCATTCAACAATTTATTAAATTCCTACTATATGCAGAGCAATGAAAGAGGTACTGGAGGAAAGAGAGACAGAGATAGAGACAGAGAAACAGAGACAGGGTTAGAGACACACAGAGAGACAGAGGGAGAGATGGAACTGGGCTTCCAACCATACATGGCATATTTTGCAAACACATGTGAACTTAATACATCATTTACCTGGGTACACCCATCCTACAGATAGACAGCATTTTTTAAAAAAAAATTGATTTAATGAATTGATTTAGGATATTTTCCATGGTTACATGATTCATGTTCTTTCCCTTCCCTCTTTCCACCCCCCTCTCATAGCCAACAAGCAGTTCTACTGGGTTTTACATGTGTCATTGATCAAGACCACTTTCTATATTATCAATATTTGCACTAGAGTGATAATTTAGAATCTACATCCTCAAACATATCCCCATTGACCCATGTGGTCAAGCAGTTGTTTTTCTTCTATATTTCTGCTCCCACAGTTCTTTCTATGGATATGGAGAGCCTTCTTCCTCATAAGTCCCTCAGAATTGTCTTGGATTATTGCACTGCTCCTAGTAGAGAAGACCATTACAGTTGATTGTGCCACAGTGTATCAGTCTCTGTGTACAATGTTCTCCTGGTTCTTCTCCTTTTGCTCTGCATCAATTCCCAGACATTGTTCCAGTTCACATGGAATTCCTCCAGTTCATTATTCCTTTTAGCACAATAGTATTCCATCATCAACAGATACCATAATTTGTTCAGTCATTCCCCAATCAAAGGGCATCCTCTCATTTCCCAAATTTTTGCCACCACAAAGAGCACAGCTATAAATATTTTGGTACAAGTTTTTTTTTTTCCTTTGGGGTATAAGATCATAGACTTTTAAAGTTCAGAAGGATCCATTCCAGGGGTTCCCAATCTTTGCCAGTCTCTGTACGACTTGGATTTCAGTAAATTTCCCCAAAATCCCTCTCCAAAATGTCCACTCATCCCTCTATGATCCTTGTTCCCATTCTTTCATCTGCTTGTCACAGGTGATCTACCCAACTCAGTCTCACCCAACATCAAAAGGAAACTAGGTCAACGTGTGTGCTATCAGTTATCCCTTGGTCTTATTTTATAAGCATCTTCTTTTTTTCAAAAATACATTTCTTTGATGATAGCCTTTATTTTGGTTCTTTTTCAATGTTTCTTATTTGTTCTGTGTTGCAGCTTACAACCCCCATGTTACTATCCATATAATTATCATATTTAACTCTTCATAGATCGTGGTATTCCATGACTGATATCCATTTAACCACACTGGTAGAATATTGATATTTTAAAAATGAGCCTTTGTTTCTGGGAGATGTTTGGGGTCATTAAATCAATCAAGCAGGAAGCATTTATGAAGCCTCCAATCCATGTGGGATACTGTGATAAGTACTGGGGATGCAAAGACAAAGATGAAACAATCTCTGCCCTCAAGGAGCTTATGTTTTATCAGAAGAGGGTAGGGTGGTGATAAGAAAATGAGAGTCTGGAAGGATGCATACAAAGGTCACAGAGGTGTGAGTAGGTAGGAGTGGATGGGTCAAAATCTGCTTTATTTGAAGGAACATTCAAAATATGGCAATACAGATCCATTTGGGGTATTTGACCAGGCAGGGAAATCTTCTGTTCTCTAGCCTTTCTTGTTATCACTATGCAAGTCCCATTCAATGAAGCCCTATACCTGAACTCCCTGGAATGAGAATGCATTCCTACCATTCTCTTTAGAGATGACAGAAGAGAAGGCATCTACTGAGTGTTGCTACATTATGTGGCATTAGGCGAAGATTTGACTTTGCAGATGTAAGATGGTCACTACATTCATTCATCTTGCACCATTTTCTGTTCCCATTATACTTTTAAGAACTAATACATTCTGCCATTTTCTACTCTGGCTACAATCTAGAGAAATCCGTGAGGCTGAATATATTTTGTACCACTTTGTTCTTCTTATAATGTTAAGATGTTCTCAAGGATGGATTAGTTCAATGCCACTTTCCCCACTTTATCATGAGAATAAGAATTTAAACAGTTATAAAATTATATCCAGCAGAGCTGTAACTGTGTTCCTAGTATAAAGATTGTATCAAGAAGAGAAAATAGTTTAAAAAGAAAAAGATAATTTGTTCTTCCACATATCATAAAGGGGGTGTTCAAGAGACCTGTAGGTCCCTTTGAAACTGCTGGTCTACATACTGTAAAGCAGGACCTTTTGGGGGTCCTGGAACCGTTTGGCAGTCTAAGGAAGTCTGTGGATCTCTTCTCAAGATTATTCTTAAATGCATAAAATAAAATACAGAGGATTACACAGGAAAACAATTATATTTAAATACAGTTATCAAAATAGTTTTTCAAACAAGTTCACAGACTCTGATCTAAGAAATCATGTAGTGGAAAGAGAAGCATATTTTGTATCAGCTGACCTGGGTTTGAGTCTTAGCCCTGTGTCCGACCTTGGACAAATCACTTAGCCACATTGGCAGTAACTTCCTTTCCTCCATCAAGCTAGCTTGTGAAAATCTGGTTGCAGAATTTGTTAACTACTTAAAATTCTCCTTTGAGCAGTACATACCAGTGAAACCACCAAGGTGGGACTAACTACAACACCCCCTGTCAACTCTGATTCTCTCCCTCTCTTATGAATCTCTATGTTTAAATTCTTAACAGCCCTTTTTTATGGCTCTGTCTACTTTTGTAACTCCTCATTAATAGTGAAATGTTTTTCTGCTGGAAAAGGAATACATTTAAAGGAGGTAAACACAGGAATATCAATTGCTAAGATTTTCAAATAACTCAGAGAAAGAATAAGGCAGAAAATAGAACATTTGGGGCAAGGAGTCAAGAACCCTGTATTGAAATAACTTTTTTCTTGCCATCTCCTGGCACCATGATCCTAGGCAAGTCACAATCTCCCTGAGCCTCATTTTCCTCATTTACAAAATGAACGAGTTGAATCATATGGTCTCTAAATCCCTTTCCAGCTCTAAATTAATCCTATAGCTTACTTTTTCTCCCAAAGAGGTAAATAAAGCAAAACACTACAACTCTGTTAGGATAGCAGGTCTAAATAAATACCCAGAAATCCCAACTAAAGGCATGGACTTTCCAAGAAATAATAAAAAATTAATAGAATCTTTGAATGCCAGGGTTGGAAATGATCACAACAGCTATACTACCTAATGCATAATCTTTCTCCATCACCAATAAATGGAATCTGGCCTCTGTTTAAACACCTCTAGAAATGAGAAACTCACTTCTTCACAAGAAGAATTCATTACGTGGTAAAAGAATTTTTAAAAATATTTTGAAACCTCAATACTGTAATGTGAAAGAAACAAATCAGTTATTAGCATGGGAAGGTTAGGTGGTTGGGTGGAGGGAACCATTTTGAAAGACCATAGAGAAAAATCGTTTGATTCTCTTCATTTTTATAAAATTTAAGTTTACAATTTGTTCTGCCCAAATGAGATTTGGGCTCAAAATCATTGACAACTTCCCCTGATTTGGCTGAATAAGAGTGGTGCTTCTCCTATGTCAAAGGAAGGAGTCCAGTTTTGACTAGGGAGAAGAAAGGTCAATTTATCAAGCATCTATTGACAAAGTAGTGATGACTGCCAAATGGAATGGAATGTTGTCCTTCATGTATATAGATAATGTTATTGATCAGACCTAAGGCTCACCACAGCAAAGGTCCTTTAATATCCTAAGAGGATGACCAACCAAAAGGGTCCCACACCATCTCCCAAGGTTTTTGTAGAACTTTATTCTGAAATATTGAAATTTTAGAGGGAACTGAAAGTATTTGCATTCTTCCTGCTCACAGAAACAACTGATATTATTTAATTAGCTAATTACTACTAATAATTAATTAAAATTAGAAGCTACTAAAGGGTGTGCTTCTTCCCTTACCCTCGACCACAAGTAAGTTACTGCTTGACCTGGCCCACAAGACATTCCCTCCCAGTAGCTGCCTATTCCACAGTATATTTGCCTCCCCATGTTTCAGTGTGTTAGTGTCTTTCTCCATAAGGTCTTATCTGAAGTCTCTCCCTTCTCTTTTCCCCACCCCAAATGCATTTTTCTCAAAATTGATTTGAAAATGCCTTTCTTGCTACTTGCTCTCAGTGAAGTTTATGGTCCTTTGTCTCAGGGACCAGAATGACTAGTTGGGATTCTCCCAATAGAAGCCCATTTCGGAGCCATTTTATATTAGCCATTGCTATCCTACCTACTTATCTGCCTTTTGTGGCTTGGATCCTGTAATTTGGATGACATTCTTACTCATTGCTCTTGGCTTGGCTTGCCCCATATGACTTTCCTTGGTTGACTAAACTGATCTTTGGTCTCTCAGACTGGCATCTCCATAGGCCTCTCACTTGCCTAGAGTCTATATTCTAGAGTCCATATTCTACCACCATTGCCTTAATTCCCCAACTTAAACCAGCCTTTGAGAAGGTAGCAAAGAAGGAGGAGAAGGAGGACTCAAGAACTTTCATTCACTGCTCCTTAGGCTATCAGTAAACCACAACCTCATCATCTCCCTATCTAGGCTCTTCTCTTCCCTCTACTCCCTCTTGAGAATCAAGTTAGCAGATTAAGTTTCTGGGTTCCAACTTCCTATTTTAGAATAGGATTCAGAGTGATTCCCACTCTTCCATTCTTATAATGATAGGGCATTGGCAGCTATCTCTTGCCTTCAGTTTCCTATGAGCTGGGTCACATTCCAAAGTCTTCTACCACAACCCCAAATGTTCTATTTTATAACCTGAGAATACTTGTGTATCTATTTATGTCCTCTGCCATGTTTCCCAAGCATATTCCTATTTTTGTGTGCCTGACAGTCCCCTGAGCTTCCTCCTTTATTCTGAGTTCCACAGTTTGAGTGCTAATGTATTCACTGAGCAGGCTAGACCCACCCCCACTCCCACCCCCCATTATTCCCCTAGATCACACATGCATATTTTAGCAGTGACCTTCAAAATAATGTTCCTTTGTTATCTCACTCAAAGGAGTGATTGATGGTGAAAATTTCAGGAACTTAGAGCACTAATTTTCTCTGTCACTCATTGAGCAATTAATCATTCATAAGTTTCTTTCTTGTCTTCCCACCTCAATGATCCTAAGCTCTCTGAGAGCAGGGACTTCTGTCTTCTACAGGTAGTTCCTGTCTTTTGGTGCTTTCCAATGCTGATTGCATTTATAAAGCATTGTTCCTGCCCTCAAGAGGTTTACATTCTGATTTCTAACCTTCTATGTTGCACAAAAAAACACCTACCTGCTTCCCTTCTTTCAACCTGAATGTGCCCATTTGGGGCTGTTTCCATTAGTTTCCCAACCTGTCCTTAACAAACGGAAACAAAATCAATTTATGCCTGTGTACCATGCAATGTCAAAAAAGAACAATATAGCTTTTCTCCACAAAATTGCATGGGGATTTTTCACTGGACTTTACAAGGAGTTTTCTATATTGTTGCTGGGATTGTTTCTATTTCTTTACCCATATTTCTTCCCCCACCAGCCATCTACTCCTAGAATGTAGTCAATGAATATGCTGCATCCTCTTGCTTGTAATCAATGAGGCCATGCCTCCTGTTTTAGGAAAAGGATTAATCCACTCCAATTTGAAACTAGGAGGAAGAAGGGCTGACAAGATTGGTGAGTGAGTGCAAATTCATCTAATTAATATAATTTAGCCAGTCTCAAATAAAATCAAATTTCATATACCATCAAGTCACCAACCTCAGACATCTTGATATCTAAGAAGCAATTTGTAGGTACCCCTTTCCTTCCTCTTCCCCTCCTCTCCTCCCTCTTGCTCTGAGGACAGTGACCAATCCCTACTACCTTTGCTTCTAGAAAGATGTGACCATAGACTAAATTTTGCTTTGGCTCCATTAATGATAACAATGATAATAGCTCATGTTTCTAAAGAACTTTGAGGTTTGCAACAGACTATAGATGTTATCTCATTTGATATTTGGACCAACACTTTGAGGAAGACACTATTATTTATTAGCCCTATTTGGTGTGAGAGTGGTGGTGGGGCGGGAACTTAAGAGATGTCTAGTGAGTTGCTCAGAATCACACATCTAGTCAGTGTACGAGGCAGACAGGATTTGAACTCAAGTTTTCCTGATCACTCCAGGACTCTGTCTACTGTACTACTTAGCTTTGTCCCATACACCATCCCTCTGTCTTTTCCGTGAACAAAATTTCCTTCACTGGTCACCATTCCCTACATATAGTATGGGGGTACCAGGTACCCTGGACACCCCAAGTCTCAAGAGGAATCTCAGGTCAAAGATGAGGAATTTCCCAATCTTGCACCCCTACGGTGCTGGCTAAAGAAAGCCAGCCTTAATGTATCTAAAGGGATGATCAAAAGAATCTCTGAGAGATACATTGGGGCGCATTTCCCCTAGCCTTCTGATAAGCACAGATCCCTCCTTTCCATTTGCATCTCAAACATCACTAGATTCTCCGAGATATGCAACTTGCCCTCTTTCATGATCAAGGCTTAACATGTCATAAACAATGAATAGCTGTGCTTCTACCCCAGACACCCAGGCACCTCACATGGGAATGCCACCTTATTTGTCCCCTCCCCACCTTCCATTCCCAGTCACATAGTCTCGCTTCCTTTAAGGTATAAAAATCCTGGAGCCCTTCTCTTGAGGGAGGCTGACTTCACCTGCACCTGCTTCCTGGCCATTCACTCGATGACTTCCTCTATTTTTAAGCATCTGTGGGAGCCTGGTCATTCTTTGAGACAGTACCCTCCCAAACCAGAACCAGACAATGTCAAGACAATCTCCCACAACATTCCCAGATAGAAGAAGATAAGAAGCTGGGATAGAGTGGATATTAAGTTGGACTCAGAGCCAGGGTTTAAGTCTTGCCTTTGATATACACTGGCTCTGTGACTCTAAAGAAGCAGCTAGGTGAATAGAAAGCTGGACCTGAAATCAGGAAGACGCAACTTTCTGAGTTCAAATCTGGCTTCAGACACTTACTAGCTCTGTGATCCTGGGCAAGTCATTTCTTCCTGTTTGTTTCGATTTCCTCATCTATAAAATGAACAGGTGAACGAAATGGCAGACCATTCTAGTATCTTTGCCAAGAAAACTGCAAATGGCATCACAGAGAGCTGGGCATGGCTGAAAAAATGACTGAACAACAACCTATGACCCTAAACAAATCCTTTAACTCTCGGTATTGTAAGCCGTGCTCTCTAAGATTGTAAGTTGCTGAGATGATGCCCATCTGCAGTGGCAGAAGGAGCTCCTTCATCTTAAAGTTCCCTATCTCTACAAAATCACAGATCTTCCTAATATTAGAATATAAGCTTCTTACAGTCCAGAACTATCTCCCTTTTGTATTTGTTTCATTGCTCCTGACTCATAGTGAGTACTCAATAAATGCTTTTTTTATCCATTCATTCACTTGTATCCCCCAGAGAAGAGCTAATAAATAAAATATTTATTTTGTTAAATAAATATTAAATAAATAAAATATTTATAACATTTATTTATATTTTACTTTAAATATTTGTTGATTAGTGGATTGATTAATTGATTGATTGAAGCTTTAGGGTGCTGAAGAAAGCTGGCAAAGGTCATATTTGAGAGCAGGTGGGATGTTGTGGTGTCAAATAAATGCTGTTGGGTAGGTGTTTGGCCATCCTATCAATGAACAGTAATGACCCTGGGTCTTAATAGACCAATACTGAGGTTTCAGAAGGTAGAACCAAGCACCCCAGGAATTAAAGTCACTGTGATGAACGGATCAGTCCATTTGATAACCATTCCAGGATTCTGACTCCCCAAAATATTAGCTTCTATGGATCCTCACAATCAGCCTAGCCTTCCCGGAATCTTTGTGGCTATGTCTGACTCCCCTCTCCTCCGCACCATATTATAACTGAAAGAAGACCTCCAGGGACCCCCCAGGGTAGTCTGCCCAAACCTGTGCCCATTGGTTTTGGTTGGATATCTTGATGTCGCATAATGGTATGGGGCTAGGTGGACTTTGATGTTCCTTCCAACTCTAAATCCATTCTCTTATGCACATCCGAGGATGATTCCCTAATAACTATTCCACCTCTTATCATTAATAAGAGCCTTTCTTGTAACTATATTTCTATTTGTTTTCTCAAGTTCTGCCCTAGGATGTGTTGAAATTTGCCTAGTCCTATCAAATCTGATGAGCAGATCAAACTTTTTTGCTACCCTGCAGGATTTTCCAAGTTTTCTTCTACTAGATTTGCTCCAGAATCTAGGTTTCTGGTTCTAAGGCTATTCACGTGACTGAGTTTCTTTTCTAATTCGAGTCTAAAAGCTATATGTTACAGTATTCATCATCCTGAAACGTGGGGAGAACAAGAAAAGGGAATTATTTAGAGATGGTTCAACCTAACTTCTTCTCTTGATACGAGTTTCTCAATAACTGGGGGTGTCAGACCTAAGATTATATCCTTTACCCCTCAGGAGCCACCTGCATTCAGATATTAATTTGCTAATAATTTTATCATATTAATGCATTTCACATTGTTTCGCTTATGTGTCCTAGCTGTCTTCTCCACCTTGGTTGAGAAATTCTAAACTGGCTTCTAAAATTCTTTCTCAAATGATGTCATTCAACTCAAATCTCTCCTTTCATCCAAGGGTTGCTCCCTCTCACCTTGACCCAGACTGGGGGAGGTGGTATCAGACAGAAGCTGTGTGTGTGCTAGGAGGCGCTGTGCTGCTATGCTAGCATTTCTGGTCCTGACTTTTTCCCATTAAGGTTTCATTTGCTTTGAGTGCCTATACACTGGTGGGATTTCAAGGATAGGGTTTTATCTGGCTATTGATAGTAGATGACAGTACCTGTACTCTTCCCTTCAGTCAGGCTCCTGAATGCTCCTTCTGCCCTTGAGCAGGTTTGACCTGCTTGTAGTTATTGCCAGTTCTTTTTCCAGGCACTTAAATATGCCTCCCCCCCCCCCCCCATACATACATCCTTCTGGTCCTTTCCTCAAATTCCTCAAGGAGAAGGATTAGGAATTTACTTCTCTCTTCTTTCTATACTGAGCTTGTTTCTCTTTATACAATGGAATGCTCTGTCATCGTGAGCCATGAATTCCCTTGGCTAGAATCCCTTTGTATATTTACCTTATAGAGAAGCTAGCCCTAAGTACCATGATCTCACTCACCATCACCCACCAGCCCCTTCCACTCGTGCTCATCCTCAGCTATCTCTCTGTGGGAAGCAAGTTGGCATGGAGGTCACACATTTAAGGCAACACATTTAACCTTTATTTTCAGTCTTCATGTCCAACTCCTCATGACTCCATCTGGGGTTTTCTTGGCAAAAATACTGGAGTGGTCTGCCATTTCCTTCTTCATTTCATTTTATAGATGAAGAAACTGAGTCAAACAGGGCTAAGTGACTTGCCCAAGATCACACAGCTAGGAATTGTCTGAGGCCAGATTTGAAATCAGAAAGATGAATCTTCCTGACTCTAAACACTATATTCTATCTACAGCTGCTGCCCATTTAACCTCCATATGCCTCAGTTTCTTCATTTATTAAGTGAGGTTGATCTTGGTGTCTTATAATTCAATAGGACTAAGTAGCCTCTGAGGTTCCTTCCAACACTAAGTCCATCTTGCTATGCTCATCCAAGGATGCCTCCCTGACAGCTATCCCACTTCTCATAACTGATAAGAGTCTTTCTTGGTTCTCATTTCCATTTCCATTCAATTTCTCAACACTGATCTAGGACATATTGGAATTTGCTTATCTATATTTTAACCAATCCAAAAAAATCCAATGAACTAATGAAACTTTTGACTAGTCTGAAGGATTTTATATCACCTTTACTACCCCCTTGATTTGCTGTAAAGAGTGGGTTTCTGGTTCCAAGATCCTTCATGTGGTTGGACTTCTCCATGACTTAATCTTTCCTGAAACAAAAGACATGATTGGCTGCGATTTTGAAGACTAACTCTGCTACTGACTGTGTGATTGTGGCTAAGTCACTAAATTTCACCAGACCTCAGTTTCCCCATTTGTAAAGTAAGGAGAATTGCTCTAAAAGACTTCTAAGGGTGCTCTCAGTCCTAAATCTATGGTTCAATGATCAAATCACATTTCAGGAATCTAGGACTGATTAGACTGAAAAGTGATAGCAGCTATCTTTCTGGAGAGTTTTCTAATAAAAATAGCTCCACAGTGGGTCTGTCAGCAGAGCTGAGAATTAAACATCTTTAAATCAACTCTCAAGACACTTAAAAATCAATTTTATACTCAGGGAAGATTTCAACTAGGTTAGACCTGTGGAATGTACTTAAGGATGTAAATATGGAGAAGACAATTGCATGACACCAAATTAGAAACAACAATCCAAAGACAAATTCCAAGCCTTTTGTGATATTCCACAGGATGAGGTTAAAGAATATAAAAAAAGCTTTTATAAATACACGGAGGGAAGAAACTAGAAGTGTTTTATGTCTGTGTACTGAATATATAGTTGCTTTTTGTATTCTAAGACAGCACTCCTGATGGTATTTCCTGACCAGACATAAATGTACCCTGTAATAAACAAGGAAGTGTACTATTGGTGCCTTTTAAAATGGCCAACTAAATTCATTTATTTTAAAACTTTGCCTTTAGCAAGAAAAGTAACTTCCCAGTAGGAATCTTTTCACCTGACAAATAGCACTGTTGCCTCACTAACTTAGTGGGCAAATGTCTAAATTAATTTTTACCTTGCTAATGGCCTCAGGTACAAGGATGCCCAAAGTGTACTCAATGTGAAGATTCTTGACCTTCCCCTGAAACCCAAGGAACTCATTTACCAT